>NC_057809.1:277578374-277700548 GCF_018294505.1 Triticum aestivum | reverse complement strand
TGGGCCCGAAGGTCCGCGGCGACGCGGGGAAGAGAGAGGAGGCGCGGCGCGGGTGACGTGGAGGGTGCCGGTTGGCTGCGGCGGCCGGGAAAGTGACATGGCGCGACGCCATTGGATGGAGGGACGTGGCCGGCGGGCATGTCCGGCGCGGACGGATGTGTTCCGCGGCGCGAGGAGGAAGACTTCTAGGGTTTGCACCGCGAAATTTCGGGGAGGCACACATATAAATAGGTAGATGGAGCTAGGAGAGTCCAAATGAGGTGAGATTTTCGGCCACAGGATTGTGATCGAATGACTGAGAGGATGGAGGAGGTTTGGAGGGGTTTTGGGGCACTTTGGAGGGGTGTTGGGCTGCAACACACACGAGGCCTTTATGGTTCCCCGGTTAACCGTTGGAGTATCAAACGGACTCCAAATGGCACGAAACTTGACAGGCGGTCTACCGGTAGCATACCAATGCCGCTTGGCAAATCTCGGTCAATCCGAGAACATTTAACACCTGCACACAAAAAGAGGCAAAAAGGGACGCCGGATGACATAGGAGTGTCGGATCGCGAAACGGACAACGGGGAAAATGCTCGGATGCATGAGACGAACACGTATGCAAATGAGATGCACATGATGACATGATCTGAAATGCATGACATGCAAACAAATGACAAGGCAACAATAGTGAATAACTGGAAGACACCTGGGGCAACTGTCTCGGGGCGTCACAACACTCCATCACTACGAGAGGATCTCGTCCCGAGATCTAGGATGGCACCGGAGGGAAAATGGAAGAGGAGGAGAAGAGGTAAAGCCAAGTTGCTTCTTGTACAAACGAGTGAAACCAAAGAAAATTGAGAGGTTAAACAATTTCGAGAAAAGAATACAACGGAGAAAAACGTAGTTGAAAACACTCCGTTAGAAAAGAGGAACAAGGAAGAACAATTTGAGACAGCACTCCGGTTGAAAAGAGATGCAAGACTTGATAAGGCGAAAAGAACTTGAGCAGAGGACACAACACTCCGGTTAAATGGATAAGCATGAAAAGAACACGATCCCCACAACTAGAGATGATGAGAGGAGAGAGCAACAACACAATGCCTCCGGAAGAAATGAAAGAATGGAATGGAATGAACGGAGGGAAAAACAAGATCTTGGGAGATCATGCTTACAACAAATGCTGGAACGGAGTTGTTGGTTTATCAACAACGAAAGGATAAGCCTGATGTGGGCTTATAGAAGACATCTCAAAATTAAGAGATGAAATTTTGCCACTAACGGAAACAATGGATTGGATTGATATCAACAAGAAGACGAGAAGCTTATTTCATCGGGAGGATACATGAAGAACTTGGGTCATTTATAAGCACCATAAATAGCAACAATCCTTAGGGAAAGCTTTAGGTGAAATATAACCTAAGATAACTCCAATGAAGAGGTTTGTTGGATTTCGGGTTCCGACAGACCCTTGAGGTTCGAACACTGGGGTGCGCGCGGAGATTTCGCTTCCTACCTACCTGCACCCCTCTGCCTCGCTAAGATCTAAGCTATGGAAAGAACAACACAAGGGACACAAGGTTTATACTGGTTCGGGCCATCGTTGTGGTGTAATACCCTAATCCAATGTGTGGCGTGGTGGATTGCCCCTTGGGCTGACGATGATGAATGATACAAGGAAGAACAGCCTCGCGAGGGTCTGTTCTTGGCTGGGGTGATGAACTGCTGGGAGGAGTTCAGCCACCCTTCTCTCTCTCTGATTGAACTCCTTCTCTTAATCCTTCCCCTAAAAGACCCCCCTCTTCTGTGGGTGGCTGGTCCTATTTATAGAGGCCCTGGTCCTCTTCCCAAATATCGAGTCGGAAGGGAGCCAACAATGGTGGGCTAATTTGAAGGGGGACAACTAGTACTAGATACCCTGATAAAAGTAGTCTTTGCCTGGACAAAGCTCTGGTGGTGACGCCGTCTTGGGCTCCACGATGACCTCCGTCTTGCAGTCTTCCTGGTCTTGGTCTTGTTGCACCGAAATGGCAAACTTTGCCTGATGCCTCGGTACTCCGCGACTGCGCTTGCCCCCTTTGCACCAAAGAGGAAAGGAGGACACTGCGCGGGCTGGCATCCACCTGGCGCCCTTGGTTGTCATGGCTTGCGTCACGGGCACCTCGTGAGGTACCCCGCCTTGATCTCTCCGCCTCCTCGCGAGCCAGCCTGATGAGGCCGTGCCTGAGGAAGCTCCGTGTCGTCCGCCCCACGTGGCTTGGCCCCTCGCGAGGGTCTTGGGTCTGTGTTGATGAAGATGGGCCGTGCTGGGCCCCCCTTTGAGCCACGCCGCAGGCCGCAGGTAGGCAAGTCTGGGGACCCCCGTTCCCAGAATGCCGACAGTAGCCCCCGGGCACAAGGCGCGCCCGGACATGGCCGTGCAGGGAGGCGGAAGGGCAAGGGCGAAGCACCGCGGGCCCTAACAGCCTGCGATCTTGGGCGCCGCGTGGCGGTTGATTGGACGTGGGCGTCCCCACTTCCCCATGGCACCTCGGCAACTGCACGGATTGGACAAGTCCTTGTATGCAAAGCGGGTCATGATTACCTGCGATCGTGGAGGTCGGCGGTTGGCCTTCGCCGGCTAGAAGTACGGAATGGCGCGCGCCCTTCCGGTCCATCCCTTCTTGCTTCTCCTTCTTCCCGATCCTTGCTCCGTCTTGCTGTGATGGCTCCGATCCGCCGGTTCTCGACAGCAGAGAAGGGAAAGGCTCCCCGGGAGGAACCAGACCCACTCCCGCTGAAGAAATGGCTCGTCCCCCGTGGCCCAGACGAGGGGACCCTTCAGGTGGTCTCGAGGCCTTGGTGCGAGCGGGCGCCGCCGGGGTTCCCGCTTCCATTGTATGCCCACGTCGAGGGCCCTGAAGGAGCTGATGCTGACCGCCACAGGTGGCGCTGCCACCGGCGCCGACGGGTCACGAAGGTTTTGGTCGTCCCCCCTGGGGTCCACACCGAGGGCTCCTCTCGAGAGTTCGTGCTCCACGTCGCCATTCCTCTTCAGTCTTGGATTCGCCTTCCTCCCTTCTTCGCCTCCATCATCCCGCAGGGGGAGCCCCTGGAGCTCTAGCTGCAGCACGCCGGCTGTAGCACCCTCGCGACCGAGGTAGAGGTCGTGGTCGTTGCCCCGGGCGAGGTCTTCATGACTCGGGGCTGGAGAGAGATTGCCCGGGTTTGCAGGACAAGGGGCGTCTTCGCGATCCACTTGGATTACGACGGTGCTTCGGCGATGTCCTTCATGGTCTTTGACGCGAATGGGCGCCGGCTGGAGTGCTGCCCCGGGAGAGGTGGCCGGGGCCCTGCTGCGGCGAGGACTGGGCCCGCTGACCGCTCCCTTGGCGGCTCCCCAGGCAGCGGAGGCGTCGGAGGTTCCAGCGACTCTGGCGAGCTCTTCGCGACTCCGGAGACGAGCGACGACAGCTACGAGCCCCCGAGCCGGCTCCGCTCCCGGAGCAGGGCGGGCTCATTAGGCCGCCGCCGGATCTGATCTGGATGGGGTTGGCACCGGTGCTTGACGGCCCACTCTTTATGATGGCGTCTTCTGTGGGGGCGCACGTAGCTAGTGTTCCTTTAGGATCTGTTCCCTGCGAGGAATCAAAGACGCGTCCCGTGGGGGCTTGTAAGGTGCCTGTGATCCTGTTTTGTTAATATAACCCTTGTCGTAGAATTGTGCGAGTTGCTCATTCCGTCTTAGCTCAGTCCTCCCTTTCGAACCTCACGAGGGCTTGCTGCTCTGCGCCGACAGGTCCCAGTCCCAAGACGGCTTCAGCCGTCGCTGGTATGCCAGGTCGCGATGCCGTGGTCAAGGCCAGGAGGTGAGCGACCCGAAGTCCGGTAAGAGCCCCTGAGTTGCGATGCTAAGGAGGTCCCCTTTGGCACTCAAGCAGCCGCCGTTCGGTGAGAAAGGAGAGGGGCGTCGCTAACACGGGATAGCATTAGGTGCGGGGATGGTGCCACGGTAGCTGGCGCTTCTGGGTGATGACTTATCTCGAGAATCAGGGGCCGCTCTCTGGTGTGTTGCCGGGTCCGTGCATCGGCAGGCGCGAGGTTGCTCGGCGAGGACCTCGTGTGTCTCTCCCCTCTCGCCTTTGCTCCCCTTTCTGCTCTACATCCTCGGGTCCCGGCCCTCGAGCGAGTCTCAGCCATCGCTGGTATGCCAGGTCGCGATGCCGTGGACAAGACCAGAGGGTGAGGGCTGGAGAGCCAGTAGGAGCCCTGAGTCGCGATGCTCAGGCACCCCCCCTTTAACGTGCAAGCGGTTCACGCGGACGAGAGTGGAGGAGACACCGCAAGGGCCTCGCCTGACGCAGCTCCTTTAGGAGATCCTGTAGACCCATCATAGAAAAAACAAGGGGTTGCCATGACAATTGACAGTCAGCCGTTGGTTGCTTCCGAGGGGTAATGAGGCACTGAAGTCTTGACGAGGTGATGCTATGCAGGGCTGCCGCGGCCAGAGCTCAGCCATTCAGGTTTGTCGGCGTTGGAGGGACGGGCCCATGCGCAAGCGTCATGCCATTTGGGAGCAGCTCCGTTAGTTGGTGTCAGCTGAGCAGGCAACTAGGTAAAACACATTAGTCACGAAGGAGTGGATTCGTTCAAATAGATGCTGGGAAGGAGGACATCATTGGGTCAGGCCCGAGCGACTTGGGGATCATGCAGCCCGAGGGGCGCCCCCAATAAGGTAAGCTAACAACATGAAGTAAAAGGGATACATGCCGCAGGGACGGACCCACGCGGCCTGGGAATAATGCAGCCCTGTGGGGCGCTCCCAGCTGGAAGTGAAACTTGAAAGATGTCACCTGATGACGTTGAGGACGAAGGGGTGTTGGTGTAGCAGACTCGGTGGGCCCCCAGGCCCGGGGGCCTCGGGAGGCTCCGGAGGTGCTGGCGGCTCCCCGCGGACCATCTCCATCTCCACCAGGGCTGCGGAACGCTTGGCCTCTTGTGCCTCCATGATGCCACTCATGAGGCGCTGGTACATGGCAGCCGCGTTCGGCAAGCCGTAAGGCATGCCATGCGAACTTAGCTGTGGGGTGGACCTCCGTAGCGCCCCACGCGCGAGGGCCAGAGGCACTCCAGGGAGGCGACTCGGTTGAGCCCTGGTATGTCTATGCAGACGCACAGCCCGCCATCCTCGCCTGTATGGGGAGCCACTGCTAGTAGGCGGCGGCCACCTTTCATGACTCTTGACTCCTGTAGCTCCTGAATGGCCTTGCTGACGAACTCCTGAGGGTCTGGCTCTCCTTGCCTTACTCCTTCTTGAGGGAAACGTGCTTCGAAACACGCCTCCATGTGGTGCCCAAGCGCCTCCCTCGTGACCCTAGCCAGGTCGGTGGCCCTCCAGGGGAGAGCCCCCGAGCCCTACCTGAGGAGCGCGCTAGGCGCGCTTTCCTATGCGATGGAAGGAGGTTCCCCCTGGGCAGGCACGGGCCCTGAGGGGCCTGCCTCCTGAGGAGCCGGGCCGGATGATGTCTTCTTCTTCTTGGAGGCGGTCTCGGGAAGCCTCCTGCTTCCGCGATCCAGGTCTTCCAGTGACGCGGCCTGAAAGGCTCGTTCCAGGGAACACACCGCATCCTTCTCTTCACATGGCACCGTGATGACTCCGCCACTTCCTGGCATCTTGAGGACGTTGTAGCCGTGGTGAGTTACAGCCATGAACTTGGCCAGCGCTGGGTACCCGAGGATGGCGTTGTACGCCAGGCGAATGTGAGCGACGTCGAAGTCGATGAGCTCGGTGCGGTAGTTGTCGCATGCCCCGAAGGTGACGGGGAGGCGGACCTGCCCAATCGGGACCGTGGAGCCGTCAGTGACTCCGGAGAAAGGCTTGGTTGGCTAAAGCTGGCTGTAGGGCACTTGGAGATTGTTGAATGTTTCCACGGACAGGACGTTGAGCCCTGCCCCGCCATCGATGAGGGTCCTGGTGACCACCACGTTGCTGATGATTGGGGAACAAAGCATCGGGAGGACTCCGGCTGTAGCCGCACACTTGAGCTGATCTCCTGAGCTGAACGTGATGGCGCACGCCGACCACCTGAGAGGGCGCGTGGCTCCGAGCTTGGGGAGGACTGCATTCACTTTGCGGGCGAACTGCTTGAAGATGCATTGAGAGGCTGGGGCTTGAGCCCCGCCCAAGATGCAGGCGATCGCGCGCGGCTCTTGGAAGCCCCCAGCCTCCTCGTCCTGGTGGTGGTCCTCGTTTCTCCTTGGTTGCGGCGGCAGCGGAGGGAGGCCTGTGTTGCCTTGCGGGCGATCCTCACGAGGCCGACCCCTCCAGTCTTCCTTGCGAGGCGGGTCTTGCTAGCGATCCTCGTGAGGTTGATCGCGCCACCCTTGGTGCGGGCCATGGTCTTCCCAGCGTCCTGCGTTCCTTCCTCCTCCTCGACCGTAACCCCGGTCACCACGATCGGGGCGACGGCCGATCCTTCCTTCTCGCACTGCTCGGAGCTCTTGCCATTCGTTGGTGTTGTGGGTGTGGTGGTCGTGGTACACACAGTACCTACTGCCCTTGGAAGGTTCAGGCTGATCTCTGCCCCGCTTGGTGTCTGGTTCTGTCGCGAGCACGGCAGCCCCCTTGCGCCTCACATCCTTGGCCTTGGGCTTCTTCTCTTCCGGGTCCGCGGCAGGCAGCTCGAGGAGGGAGAGACGCCCTTCCTCAGCCCTAGCGCACTTGGTTGCCAAGTTGAACAGCTCCAAATAAGTGCACAGGTCTTCATGCATTGCCAGCTCCTCCTTCATCTTGACATCACGCACGCCGTCGGAGAAGGCTGAGATGATGGCCTCCTTAGTCACCCTGGGAATCTTGAGGCGTGCGTTGTTTATGCGCTGGATGTACTTCTGCAGGGTCTCCCCAGGTTGTTGCATGATGCGGAGCATGTCGCTCACGGCGGGTGGCCGGTCTCGAGTACCTTGGAATTTGGCGATGAAGCGGGTGTGCATCTCGTCCCAGGAGGAGATCGTGCCTGGAGCCAGGCTCAGGACCCAGGTGCGCGCCCCGTCCTTGAGCGCCATGGGAAACAGTTCGCCATGACCTTCTCGTCTCCCTTGGTAGCTTCGATGCCCAGCTCGTAGAGCTGGAGGAACTCCGCAGGGTCAGCCGTGCCGTCATAGCGAGGAGGCAGGTCTGGCTTGAACTTGCCGGGCCACGCAACACTGCGTAGCTCGGCGGTGAAGGCACGGCAGCCTGCTGTGGCCACGGGAGGCCTTGGGTGATGGAGAGCTTGGTCTTGCATGTCCCCACGTGCCGCAGTTGGGTTTTGACGTGCATGGGCAGGAGCATGGTCGCGACGTGCTGGAGCAGGGAGCGCCCGGGCAGCTTCTTGCGGGCGAGGGACTTCCTGGCAGCTCTGCTCTTGCTGCGCTGGCACCTGACGGAGCGGGTTCCGCCCAGGGGCCACGCTCCTTGGAGCCATGGCGCCTTCCTGAGGAGGAGACGGCCGGGGCGCGGCCGGAGCTTCGTCGCCCGCACGGGGCGGGGTGCGGTGCAGCGGAATGGACGGCGCAGGAGAGCCCCCTGCGGCGCGGATGAGCTTGGCGACGCGGTCGAGCCATTCTTCGTAGACATCGTCGACGAGGCGGTAGCGCAGGAGCTCGTTCGCCGCGATGAGTGCAGCTCGAGCCTCCATTGGTGCGCGGAGCGCGCGGGAAGAAGAACCAGCCGGGGGGAGCGAGGGAGTTGCGGTGCGGCCGTCTTGCCGCACGGACGGATGCTAAGACGATGCTTGCTACTCGTCCCCCGCCGAGCCGGTGGCGGCGTTGACGGTAGGTGACGGGGAACGGTGAGGACGCCCGCCGACAGGAGCCGTCTGGGCGACGCGGGAAGCGAGAGCGGCCCGGCGCTCGGCGCGGGCCCGACGAGCATTGGACATGGGTGCGATGGTCAGAGGAGAACGGGGCGGTGGAAGACGAATTGCGGCGCACCCCTACCTGGCGCGCCAAATGTCGGATTTCGGGTTCCGGCAGACCCTTGAGGTTCGAACACTGGGGTGCGCGCGGAGATTTCGCTTCCTACCTACCTGCACCCCTCCGCCTCGCTAAGCTCTAAGCTATGGAAAGAACAACACAAGGGACACAAGGTTTATACTGGTTTGGGCCACCGTTGTGGTGTAATACCCTACTCCAGTGTGTGGCATGGTGGATTGCCCCTTGGGCTGACGATGATAAATGATACAAGGAAGAACAGCCTCGCGAGAGTCTGTTCTTGGCTGGGGTGATGAACTGCTGGGAGGAGTTCAGCCACCCTTCTCTCTCTCTGATTGAACTCCTTCTCTTAATCCTTCCCCCAAAAGAGCCCCCTCTTCTGTGGGTGGCTGGTCCTATTTATAGAGGCCCTGGTCCTCTTCCCAAATATCGAGCGGGAAGGGAGCCAACAATGGCGGGCTAATTTGAAGGGGGACAGCTAGTACTAGATACCCTCACAAAAGTAGTCTTCGCCTGCACAAAGCTCTGGTGGTGACGCCATCTTGGGCTCCACGATGACCTCCTTCTTGCAGTCCTCCTGGTCTTGGTCTTGTTGCACCGAAATGGCAACCTTTGCCTGATGCCTCGGTACTCCGCGGCTACGCTTGCCCCCTTTGCACCAAAGAGGAAAGGAGGACACTGCGTGGGCTGGCACCCGCCTGGCGCCCTTGGTCGTCATGGTTTGCGTCATGGGCACCTCGTGAGGTACCCTGCCTTGATCTCTCCGCCTCCTCGCGAGCCAGCCTGATGAGGCCGTGTCTGAGGAAGCTCCGTGTCGTCCGCCCCACGAGGCTTGGCCCCTCGCGAGGGTCTTGGGTCTGTGTTGATGAAGATGGGCCGTGCTGGGCCCCCCTTTGAGCCACGCCGCAGCCCGTAGGCAGGCAAGTCTGGGGACCCCCATTCCTAGAACGCCGACAAGGTTGATGGGTTGAGAAGAGCTCATGCTCGAAGAAATTGATGGGTTTAAGCTATCTCATACTTGACAACTTGCGAATCATGAAACACGAAGGGAAATTGTCAAGAAATACATAACACCATCTCAAAAGATAAGGGAGAACAATTGCACTCCTTATTACAAGATGAAGAAAACTTGATCTCCTCTGAAAAGAATTTTGATGAACGCTTCAAGAAGGAATTAAATCCTTGATGAACCATCATGTAGAACCTTCATGAAGAACTCCGTTAACAAAAGGATGATCAAAACGGAATGAAGGAGAAGTTGAAAACACAAGGTGAATCCTTGCAATGATTTAGATGGATCTGTGCGAGGATATAATAGAGAGAGCTTGGAACTCCATGAAAAGAAAAGGTGAAACACTAGGAACCCAAAATTGATATCATGAATGATCTCTAGAAGAAAAGAATAGAATCACCTCAAAGAAAAAAAGAATAAGATTTACTGTATGTTTATCCTTCATCAGCTTAACTTGATGACAAGCAACGGATTTGGCATACTACTTATTCTTCTTGAAAAGATTGAAAAGATATAGACCAAACTTGAGGAAGGTCTTCAAAGAACCACCGGTAGGATTGGAAGAATGAATAAATTGATATGATAACGAATGAAGAGAACTCTTGAACGAACCACCATAAGAATTGAAAAGGAAAGTAGCAAAGACACAATTCACCGGGATGAATTGGAAAATGAAATAAGATACTTGAGAGAATTTAGATACATGAGTACGAATAGATCACGAGCTGATAAGAGAATACTTGAATGACGCACCGGTAAGATTTGCAGAATGATAGCTGAATGCTAAGAATGATGGGCTCCGGAGAATCAAACTGCAAAGACTCCTGTATTGCTCCGGAAGGATGAAAAGAATTGTCACAATTGAAAACAATTATGAGAGGATGGCAACAAGATAGAGTCACGCATCTCTGAGAGAACGGATAAGATATGGAGGAAAAACTCTTCTCCAGTCTTCAAAATTTGAGAATGACGACGAGAAACACCACCATGAACTATTTAGACACTCCGGAAGAATCAAAAGCGAAGAGGTTGAGCCAAACAATTTGAAAGATCTTGGAGAAACCATCTGACTGATGATGAATCATTCTTACGTCAAACTTCGAGAAGAATTTGGAAGTAACTCTGGGAAAAATTAGAAGAGTCAGGTAAGATCCTGGGAAAAGACCTGTGTTAGGGCCCACTCAAGAGAAACACCGTTGAAATGATTTAAAAGAGAGATTGCAACGGTTGAATTAAATGACTTGACTGAGATAACATCCTCAAAAGAGCTTGAACGAAAAAAACAGAGTGCAAACGCGATCGTGATCGAACGACTAAGAGGATGGAGGATGTTTGGGGGGGGGGGGGTTTGGGCCACTTTGGAGGGGTGTTGGGCTGCAACACACACGAGGCCTTTATGGTTCCCCGGTTAACCGTTGGAGTATCACATGGACTCCAAATGGCATGAAACTTGGTAGGCGGTCTACCGGTAGCATACCAAGGCCGCTTGGCAAATCTTGGTCTGTCCGAGAACGTTTAACACCCGCACATGAAAAGAGGCAAAAAGGGACGCCGGATGACATAGGAGTGTCGGATCGTGAAACGGACAACGGGGAAAATGCTCGGATGCATGAGACAAACATGTATGCAAATGAGATACACATGATGACATGATATGAAATGCATGACATGCAAACAAATGACAAGGCAACAACAGGGAATAACTGGAAGACACCTGGCGCAACAGTCTCGTGGCGTCACAATCGGGTTTAGTTAAAAGCCATCGATTGATCGCTCGTGTTTAGTAACGCGTAGCCTGCAGTGCAATCGCTCGGGTTCAGTAAGCGAACGCCTCGCTCGGGTTCAGTTAGAGCCCAATGCCTCGCTCCCACGCACATGCGTGTACGAGAGAAACACGCATCGCTCGGCCCCGACCACGCACCGTAACCGGGAACACCCCGATATTTTCCTCGCCCTCGCTTCTACCATGGTTTTTTCTGTCATGGATAGCCCAAAGAATGTCATGCACCTGCGTCTCCAGCCCACCCAGGATGAAAAGCCCATTTTCTGTCATGATTTTTTGTCATAGAAGTAGAAGCCCACGACATCTATGATGATGTCACAGCCCTAGCCTTAGACTTTGCTTGACCTTGCATGATCATCATGTCATCATGTTTAAGTTTTATGAAACTCTGAAATGGGGATGGTCAAGCCCTAGCACAAATGCCTTTTAAAAATGTTCATCATCTCTGGTTTAAGGTGGAAGCATCTACCCAAGATGATTTGCATTTTTGTTGGACACATTTGGGCTTTGAATTAAATCACTAGGTATTTGAATTTGGGCATTTAATCAATATAAATATTTTAAATGCTCGAATAATCCTGGAAACAATTTTGGGCAGTCGTAAATATTTCAAATAAAGCCCAAAATATATCCCAGGATTTATGGAAATGAGTTAGTATTATTACTAATTCCTAACATATCAAATAAATAGAAAACAGAAAACTAATAGAAGGAGAGAGAGAGTTTCCTTACCTAGCGCCACCTGGCAGCCCAGTTTGCCCAGCCAGCCCACCAGGGGCACGGGCGTCTTCTTCCCCGCGCCAGCGCACGAAGCAGCTAACTGGAGCGCGCTGACGCCGCATTGGCCACCTCCTGCTTCCTCCCCGGGCCTTCTAGCGACACCACGGAGACGCCCGTGGCCCCTCGCTCCTCTCCCTCACTCTCTGCTCTCCCCCTCGCGCTCTGATCCCTCTCCCGAGCACACTTGAGCGGAGCTCGTCGTTGCCGACGCAATTTACCGCGGCCATCGTCCATCCCGTGCCTCCCCGATGGGTCTAGAGGAACCGCCTCGACCCCCGCGTCCTCTGCACCAATCCAGGTGCCGCCAGAAGCTCCGTGACGACGACCCCGAGCTCTTCTTCCTCCTCGGACCCGTGGGTCACCGCCGGTCGATTCGCGCCACCGAGGACGTCCCCAAGCCCGTTGAGCCGTTCTTCGACCACGCTGTGAGCTCCTTTTGTTTCCGCCTCGCTCTCCCCCTCCGTTCCTGTTCCCTAGCCCCGTCTTCCGATCAATCCAGAAGCTCCCCGCCGCCGGCCATGTCGCCATCGTACCTACTGCCGCCAACTTGGCGTTCGAGCTCACCGTTGCACTCACCGCACTTCCGTGAGTCGAACACGACTAACCACGGCTCCTCCCTTGCTCGGCATCGCCCAAACCATTGCCGGCCGAACTCCGGCCGCCGCCCAACTCGCCGCCGCCGCCGCTACAGGCCACCCCAGCTCCGGTCGCTGCCACCACTGGGTGCGCGCATGTGCCAGCAACCCATAGCCGCAAACCTCGCCCGAAACCATCGCCCGTAGCTCAATTTCGAGCGGACTCCGCCGCGGCTTGAGGTCGCCGCCGGCCAAACTCCGGCGTGCTAACGTGGCCGCGTAATTAGTGCTAATCACCGCCAGCTAAACCACTTTTAGACGCTCACAACGGGCCCCGCAGCGGGTCAAAGCCCAAGTCAACGCGGGATTAGTGTCTGACTCACTGGCCAATGGATCCCACGGGTCAGTTTTGACCCTGTTGACCTTGCTAACGTCGTGATGTCGTCATGCTGACGCAGTAAGTGATTTTCTGGATTTTAAAATAATCCAGGAATTCCAGAAAATTGCCTAAACTTTGAAAAATCATAGAAATTCAACCATAACTCCAAATGAAATAATTTATATATGAAAAAATATTAGCAAAATTAAAGGAATCTGTTTATGGCATTTTCATGCATGTTAGAACAACTTATGGCTACTGTTTAGGCCAATTCACATAAATGGAATTTAAACTCTCACATATGGAGTTTGAATTTGAACCTAGGGTTCAAACCAACTCCATTTAACATGTTGCTAGTTGAATTAGCTCAAGACACATCATATTGACATGTCATGATCATGCATCATATTGTGCATTGCATTGATTGTGTTCATTCTCTGTTGCCGGTGGTTGTCCCCTCTCGATAGACATTGTACCGACGCTGTGATTGTTGACACTGATGAAGACCCAATGATATCTTCAGAAGTGCCAGGCAAGCAAAACCCCCTTGTTCATTCCGATACAATTCCACTCTCGCTCCTGCTCTCTTTTACTGCATTAGGACAACGACGATTCAACTATTACATGCTGCGGTAGTTGAACCCTTTTCCTCTGCATGACCTGTCATTGCCACAGTAAATAGATGAAACCCACTAGCATGAGTAGGAGTTGTTTGAGCCCTGATGTGCCTACTCATTCATGTTTGTTTGTCATGACTGCTACTGCTTAGATTTGAGTCAGGTCTGATTCATCGGGGATGAATCGGAGGTGTGTAAACATGTCCTACTGTTGAGAGCTAAGTGTGTGAACACGATTTGTTAAAGGTGGCGGTGAGAGGCCATGTAGGAGTACATGGTGGGTTGTCTCATTGAAACTGTTCTTAGGAACTAAGTTCTGTGTTTGTGATCCATGAAACAGTTACTACCATGCATTGGGCCCAAAACCAATGGACCCTCTCGGCTTCTTGATCACCCTTGTCCTCTGGCCAGGAGTTGCAACTAGTTTCTGGTGTTTATAGGATATGTGTTGGCGGTCGTGCGTAGCGCTGACCCTAGGGGTGGGCTATGATGCGGTAGATACACCGTGGCCGGGCATGCCGGGCGCCCGTTTGGTGTCTTGGAACCCTGTACACATAATCCGGGGCCGTATGTGGAAACCTCGGCCGGACTCCCTGCGGATGGAACCTAGATAGGAGATAAACCTGGACTAGAGACTTGAGTGTTTAGGTAGGCTGTGGCCGACACCCTCGTTGGGCTTCCGCTTGAAGTTTGCCGAGTACATGTTGTGTAAATGGCGGTAAGTGGTGAGAGCGTATTTGAAGAAGTACACCCCTACAGGGTTATAAATGATCTATTCGAATAGCCATGTCCGCGGTAAAGGACTTCTGGGTTGCCTATAACAGTTCATAGACAAGTGAAACTGGATACTCTAAAACTCGCAAGATAAGTGTGAGTGCTATGGTTGGCCTTCTCGTAGGGAGATGGGAGCGGATCCATAGTGGTGTATTGAATGGTGAATATGTGGACTCGTGTGCGCCACCTCAAAAGAGTTGCTTGCAGTCATAGTTCAGGTTAGCTACTAAGTCAAAGTTGGCTTGCTGCAGTTAAACTCCACCACCCCCCTTGTTGATACCGATGCATATGTAGCTAGTTCTGATGTAAGTCTTGCTGAGTACCTTTGTACTCATGTTTGCTTACTTTATGTTTTGCAGAGAGATTTCAGTCTCACTAGTAGTTCCGCGTGGACTTCGACGTTTAGCCTGATACCTTAGCTTCGATCTTGTGCCCTCGCCAGGACCTGGTAGATAGTCAGGCTTCTCAGCCTTTTTCATTTATAGATGTCTGTACTTAGACATGTTAAGCTTCCGCATGTGCTTTGGTTTGTATGCTCTGAATGTTGGGTCATGAGACCCATGTTTGTATTTCTCGCTCCTCGGAGCCTAGTGAATAATACTTGAGTTGTAGGGTTATGTTGTGATGCCATGTTGTATTTACACATATCGAGCATATTGTGTGTATGATTGAAATGCTTGGTATGTGTGGGATCCGACAATCTAGTTTTTTATCCTTGGCAGCCTCTCTTATGGGGACATGTAGTCTAGTGCTTCCATGAGCCATAGTAGTCCGCTACAGCCTGGTTCACCGTAGTCCTATTAGCCCAGCACTATTGCTCAGGACACTTGACTGGCCGGCATGTGTTTCACTTTGTTCCTGTGTCTGTCCCTTCGGGGAAATGTCACGCGGTGACATCCGGAGTCCTGCCTAGCCTTCTACAGCCCGGGTTCCCGGAGTCCTGTTAGCCCAGTGCTACAGCCCGGATTCACACGCTGCTGACCGACATGCTCGATGTGATTCATGTATGCCTGTCCCCATAGGTTAGTGCCGCTTTGGGTTCACGACTAGCCATGTCGGCTCGGGTTCTCTGTCATATGGATGCTAGCGACACTATCATATACATGAGCCAAAAGGCGCAAACGGTCCCGGGCCATGGTAAGGCGACACCCGTGGGAATACCGTGCGTGAGGCCGCAAAGTGATATGAGGTGTTACCGGCTAGATCGATGTGACATAGAATCGGGGTCCTGACAGCTTTGGTATCAGAGCCTAACTGCATGTAGGATTACCAAGCCGAACCAGTCAAAGTTGTGTCTAGAAATGCTTTAGTTATATAGGGGAATTGATTGTGGTAGGGAACGTAAGGCTCTTTTTACTCCTTATCCTCATGACCTTCTGATCTGAGTCATCTTATGTTTTCTACGGGGTTAAGTACTAGGCTTCTCTTCTATCTCTCAGGATGACGTGTTACTAAATCGTAGTTGCCTAGGATTGTTGAGTTCAAGCCTCAGTTCAGTTCCTACTACTTCCATATGTTCATAATTGGTCTCAGAACCTTGATATTGTGATGTTGAGTGGTTATGCCACCATTTTTGCAGGATGTCTCAAATCATTTTGAGCATTTACAGCCGTTATGCTGTCCGAGTCCTCTCAGGTTTCTAAACAATCTGATGCATTTGCAAATCCTTCCTCCCACTTCCCGATGTCCTTTTGGACCAGTTTAAGCACACTAATCCGTTTGTTGAGGTACTCCGCTGCCTCGGCATTTATGTTGGAGCTATTATTATGACCCTAGGTGTCTAGAGTATCACCTGGTAATCTAGCAATGCTTTGCATCCCAAGTGTGATGATTCTGGCCACCATTCTCGAAAGTGTCCCGTGATGCCGTTTAGTTAGTAGGCATTCTATTCTTGGGTTCTTGGCCCAAGATCCACTCTACTTACCTCGTGTTGATAGTGTCGCTCGTACCTTTAGGATATTAGTAACCTTTGCGATAGTCCTCGAGGTCCATGGTATTTCCTTCTTCCAAATACCATGAACCATTAAGGCAGAAGTTCTTTGAACCAAAAGATCACCATTAGAGTACTCCTGAGGAGTTCTCCATTCATAATTGTGACTCTGCCAGTCCTACCTCTTAGCATGGGTTATCCGGAAGAAATCTGTTGAACTTGTTCGACATACTAACCTATGCATCCACAACTCAGAAAGATATATGTTCCTTTGAGTTGTCCCTCTGTAGTTGTATTCCGATCCTTTTCTATCAGTTGATAGCCAAGTTTATGTCGTGCATTCGTGTTATCAATGCCTATTATTCTTGTGGTCCATCGAACCACTCTATTCTGGAATGACTAGGAGAAACAAACTCCAGCACCTCATCCATTTCTTGGACTCGTCAAAGTAGTTGTATTCCGCAGATCAAAATGCCAATCCAGCTTTTGTTCTGTTCTACCTTGGAGTATTACCCCCTTTATGTCAGGATTGTCATAGGAAATGCAGCATCTCTCATGAATTCTTGACGTAGTGATACTCTCTCCATCATTATTCATTTCTCGGTTTCCGTGTTGTTGCATCCGGAATGTCGACAAGTGAATCGTGATGTGTGAAATCAATACTCCTAGCAACCCCGTTGCTTGGTAGTTAAAGGACAATAACTTCATTCTTAGCATGTTGGTTATTGAATCATCGTTCTAAGGTAGATTGTGCTACCTAATCATTGTTTCTGGTGCACTCTTCGACCAATGTGTTAGGAGTGTGTCAATCCATCACTCTCTTGATCACATTGTCTTGACCTGAAAAGCAAGATTGTTCTCGAGCTTAGTAACATATCGGTGGTTCGTGATGTTCCGAATATCTTCTTGGAAGTATTACCAGGTTGTCACCTGCCCGCTATGTTGAGTTCGTGATCATGTTGGTTTTCCTCCAAACCGTTCTTTCTGCAAGAATCTGTGTCGGATACCCTGAGCAAGTTGGTTAAGCTAAACAACAACTTGGAGAGTTGAAAGATAAAAGCTTGTCCAACTCAGTTCATTCCAAAGGGATATCTTGCATGTGTGTGTGCGTGTGTGTTGGCGAAAGATGATATCTTCATCAATTGATCCTCGTGATCAATTGTCAGTGCTATTGTCTTACCCAAACTTTGATTTGAGTGTGGGCTATCGTCAAATCAAATCAGAACCAACGATATTCGTAATGTTGTCCTATTCGTGGTTGATTCCTCGAGCATACATCATTATATTCTTTGGGTCTGACCAATGCTATCACCGTGTTCACTTATTTTTGGATTTCCATTTATATGGAAACCTGGATGAATTGTTGTTGAGCCCATCGACAACATCCATGTCCTCTCCATGATTTTGTCGAACATTAAGAGAGTGTTGGAAACTTTTGAAAGCATCTTCATGCTAGCTCATGAAGCATATGTTGGATGAAAGAAGTGACTTCCTCTGATTCACGTGCATTTGGTGCAAGTTGCCACTGTGAGTTCGAGAAAGTTAGTTTTGCTTCCTCTGGAATCATCCAAGTTAGTCATGCACATGTGAAGTATTCCATGGTATGATAGACATATCATCTTCATTCCATATGAATTCCATAGCACACTAAGCCACTGATTGACCTGTTCCAGGAAAAGAAGTTGTTGTGCTATCCTAGGTCATGCACAGGATTTCGATATCCTCAATGATGGTTCCCCACCAAAACTCAGTAGTGTTGTATTATAAGACTACTATGTGGTCATACTTGTTTGGGACAACGTGTTCACATGTTGTAGCAGAACCAGCTCATGTTTTGGAGCTTGCTATCGCAGTTCATTCCCCGAGAATCTCGCAACGTCGTCTCGTCGATTTGTGTTGCAAACTTTCATTTTCCTTTCTAGACTCGATGAGTCTGGAATATCCTGACACCAACCAGATCTGAATCTCAGGCAGATATGATGGTTGGAGCATTTTCCAAGAACTATAATATTGGTCCCTCGATAACCGGTAAAGTGGATGTCGTGGCCAACACATCCAGCCGGAAGACCTATTATTGTATTATCTCGATTGAAGAAAGTTGGCCACCTCCCCGTGAGCATTTCGTAGGATTTACCTCCGTAGTTAATCCTTACGGATTCTTGTGCTCCCGAAGTCCGACCTTTTACTTGATGTCCTAGATACCAAACCATATCAATAAATGGGCTATCCTAGCACATCAAGGAGAACATTAGAAGCGGAGTGCTAAATGTCTCTCGGTCGATCATCCAGATTTTGTTTCGTTGGCCTCGCTAAGGTGAAATCTGAGAAAGTGTTATCTTCCTTTGCATCTGCATCATCCATCACCATTCATCATGGTGGTATGTTGTGTTGCCAGGATCCTTGACACAGATATTGGTAAAACCTTGATGAATATGGAGATGCTCAAGTTCTTGAGAGCACGCGCAAGCACCAGGTTTTCCTTTGGCATTCACTGGGATTTGCTTCCAGTTTCCTCGGTTATGTTATAACCTTTTCAAACAGTCGACTCACTCTCGACTGTTGAGCTCTTCCCCAGTTACCAGAATTATTCCCAACATTTGCATTTTATTCCTAGCCTGCACCTTAGTAGTTGTTGTTCAGGATCATCTTCAAAAGTGGACTTACCATGGGTCTCATCCATTTCCGATGATAAGAAAAAATCATCCATTGCATTGTCTTCAACAAGGTAGTCCACATCATCCATCGTAGTCCGAGTATGTCATTCTTTCGAACTCCTTCAAATGATCGTTTGTGATTTCCTTACGCTGGTATAAAGAGTTTCAATGATCTCCGAATCAAAAGTAATTCTTTTTGCCATTTAAGGGAATAATTCTACGAGTCACCTTCCCCGAGGTATCACGTTACGAAATCATGGCAAATATCTCCTTGCTACTTTGAAATTCATGCTCCATCTTATTCGAGTATGGAATGGTTACCTACCTAGTGAACCTTCGCCAACCGTTTCACTCCATCCCTTTAGGTGTATGCTTTGTGTCTCAGCTCGAGAGATGTTACTATGTCTCATTCCATGAGTTGATCTTGTGATCATTAAGATGATCCTAAGTTGCTCGAATCTCAGGAAGGTTGATTCTTCTTAAATTCTCCCTTTCTACTCGTTGTCATGTTGGATGTAGTTCTCAAAGCAAAACGTCGAGATCAAGGTGATGCAATGAATCAACATCCTCGAGAAAGACGTCTGGATCATGAAGATTGTGTTAGCTCGTGTCCCTTTGTCTTCTTACCTCACGGCTTGAATCTTGGGACGAGATTCTTGTTTAGTAGGGGTGAGTTGTCACAGCCCTAGCCTTAGCCTTTGCTTGACCTTGCATGATGATCATGTCGTCATGTTTAAGTTTTATGAAACTCTGAAATGGGGATGGTCAATCCCTAGCACAAATGCAATTCAAATAGTTTCAAATAAAAATATTTTCAATGAACTCAAAATTCCTTTTAAAACTGTTCATCATCTCTGGTTTAAGGTAGAAGCACCTACCCAAGATGATTTGCATTTTTGCTGGACACATTTGGGCTTTGAATTAAATCACTAGGTATTTGAATTTGGGCATTTAATCAATATAAATATTTTAAATGCTCCAATAATCTTGGAAACAATTTTGGGCAGTCGTAAATATTTCAAATAAAGCCCAAAATATATCCCAG
The DNA here is from genome assembly GCF_018294505.1 of Triticum aestivum. Taxonomy (NCBI): domain Eukaryota; kingdom Viridiplantae; phylum Streptophyta; class Magnoliopsida; order Poales; family Poaceae; genus Triticum; species Triticum aestivum. The sequence goes on along the minus strand of NC_057809.1, from coordinate 277,681,064 downwards.
GATTTATGGAAATGAGTTAGTATTATTACTAATTCCTAACATATCAAATAAATAGAAAACAGAAAACTAATAGAAGGAGAGAGAGAGAGTTTCCTTACCTGGCGCCACCTGGCGGCCCAGCTAGCCCAGCCAGCCCACCAGGGGGCACAGGCGTCTTCTTCCCCGTGCCAGCGCACGATGCAGCTCGCTGGAGCGCGCCGACGCCGCCTTGGCCACCTCCTGCTTCCTCCCCGGGCCTTCTAGCAACGCCACGGAGATGCCCCGTGGCCCCTCGCTCCTCTCCCTCACTCTATGCTCTCCCCCTCGCCCTCTGCTCCCTCTCCCGAGCACACCCGAGCGGAGCTCGTCGTCGCCGACACAATTTACCGCGGCCACCGTCCATCCCGTGCCTCCCCGATGGGTCCAGAGGAACCGCCTCGACCCCCACGTCCTCTGCACCAATCCAGGCGCCGGCAGGAGCTCCGTGACGACGACCCCGAGCTCTTCTTCCTCCTCGGACCCATGGGTCACCACCGGTCGATTCGCGCCACCGAGGACGTCCCCAAGCCTGCTGAGCCGTTCTTCAACCTCCCTATGAGCTCGTGTTGTTTCCGCCTCGCTATCCCCCTCCATTCCTGTTCCCTAGCTCCGTCTTTCGATCAAGCCCGAAGCTCCCCGCCGCCGGCCATGTCGCCATCGTAGCTACGGCCGCGCAACTTGGTGTTCGAGCTCACCGTTGCACTCACCGCACTTCCGTGAGTCGAACACGACTAACCACGGCTCCTCTCTTGCTCGGAATCGCCCAAACCATTACCGGCCGAACTCTGGCCACCGCCCAAGTCGCCGCCGCCACCGCTACAGGCCATCCCAGCTCCGGTCGCTGCCACCACCGGATGCGCGCGTGTGCCAGCAACCCATAGCCGCAAACCTCGCTCGAAACCGTCGCCCATAGCTCAATTCCGACCGGACTCTGCCGCGGCTTGAGGTCGCCACCGGCCAAACTCCGGCGTGCTGACGTGGCCTCGTAATTAGTGCTAATAACCGCAAGCTAAACCACTTTTAGACACTGACAACGGGCCCCGCAGCGTGTCAAAGCCCAAGTCAACGCGGGATTAGTGTCTGACTCACTGGCCAATGGACCCCACGGGTCAGTTTTGACCCTGTTGCCCTTGCTGACGTCGTGCTGTCGTCATGCTGACGCAGTAAGTGATTTTCTAGATTTTAAAATAATCCAGGAATTCCAGAAAATTGCCTAAACTTCGAAAAATTATAGAAATTCAACCGTAACTCCAAATGAAATAATTTATATATGAAAAATTATCAGCAAAAATCAAGGAATCTGTTTATGGCATTTTCATGCATGTTAGAACAACTTATGGCTGCTGTTTAGGCCAATTCACATAAATGGAATTTAAACTCTCACATATGGAGTTTGAATTTGAACCTGGGGTTCAAAACAACTCCATTTAACATGTTGCTTGTTGCATTAGCTCAAAACACAGCATATTGACATGTCATGATCATGCATCATATTGTGCATTGCATTGATTGTGTTCATTCTCTGTTGCCGGTGGTTGTCCCCTCTCGATAGACGTTGTACCGACGCTGTGATCGTTGACACTGATGAAGACCCAGTGATATCTTCAGAAGTGCAAGGCAAGCAAAAAACCCTTGTTCATTCCGATACAATTCCACTCTTGCTCCTGCTCTCTTTTAATGCATTAGGACAACGACGATTCAACTGTTACATGCTGCGGTAGTTGAACCCTTTTCCTCTGCATGACCTATCATTGCCACAGTAAATAGATGAAACCCACTAGCTTGAGTAGGAGTTGTTTGAGCCCTGATGTTCCTACTCATTCATGTTTGTTTGTCATGCCTGCTACTGCTTAGAGTTGAGTCAGGTCTGATTCATCGGAGGTGTGTAAACATGTCCTACTGTTGAGAGCTAAGTGTGTGAACGATTTGGTAAAGGTGGCGGTGAGAGGCCATGTAGGAGTACATGGTGGGTTGTCTCATTGAAACCGTTCTTACGAACTGAGTTCTGTGTTTGTGATCCATGAAACAGTTACTACCATGCATTGGGCCCGAAACCAATGGACCCTCTCGGCTTCTTGATCACCCTTGTCCTCTGGCCAGGAGTTGCAACAAGTTTCTGGTGTTTATAGGATATGTGTTGGTGGCCGTGCGTAGCGCTGACCCTAGGGGTGGGCTATGATGCGGTAGAATACACCGTGGCCGGGCATGCCGGGTGCCCGTTTGGTGTCTCGGAACCCTGTACACATCGTCCGGGGCCGTATGTGGAAACCTCGGCCGGACTCCCTGCGGATGGAACCTGGATAGGCGATAAACCTGGACTAGAGACTTGAGTGTTTAGGTAGGCCGTGGCCGACACCCTCGTTGGGCTTCCGCTTGAAGGTTGCTGAGTACATGTCATGTAAACGGCGGTAAGTGGTGAGAGCGTGTGTGAAGAAGTACACCCCAGGAGTGTTATAAATGATCTATTCGAATAGTCGTGTCCGTGGTAAAGGACTTCTGGGTTGCCTATAATAGTTCATAGACAAGTGAAAGTGGATACTCTAAAACTCGCAAGATAAGTGTCAGTGCTATGGATGGCCTTCTCGCAGGGAGACGGGAGCGGATCCATAGTGGTGTATTGAATGGTGAATATGTGGACTCGTGTGCGCCACCTCAAAAGAGTTGCTTGCAGTCATAGTTCAGGTTAGCTACTAAGTCAAAGCTGGCTTGCTGCAGTTAAACTCCACCAACCCCCCCTTGTTGATACCGATGCATATGTAGCTAGTTCTGATGTAAGTCTTGCTGAGTACCTTTGTACTCACGTTTGCTTAATTTATGTTTTGCAGAGAGATTTCAGTCTCGCTAGTAGTTCCGCGTGGACTTCGACGTTTAGCCTGATACCTCAGCTTCGATCTTGTGCCCTCGGCAGGATCTGGTAGATAGTCAGGCTTCTCAGCCTTTTTCATTTATAGATGTCTGTACTCAGACATGTTAAGCTTCCGCATGTGCTTTGGTTTGTATGCTCTGAATGTTGGGTCATGAGACCCATGTTTGTATTTCTTGCTCCTCGGAGCCTAATGAATAATACTTGAGTTGTAGAGTTATGTTGTGATGCCATGTTGTATTTACACATATCGAGCATATTGTGTGTATGATTGAAATGCTTGGTATGTGTGGGATCCGACAATCTAGTTGTTTATCCTTGGCAGCCTCTCTTATAGGGAAATGTGGTCTAGTGCTTCCATGAGCCATAGTAGTCCGCTATAGCCCGGTTCACCGGAGTCCTGTTAGCCCAGCACTACTGCTCAGGACACTTGACTGGCCGGCATGTGTTTCACTTCGTTCCTGTGTCTGTCCCTTCGGGGAAATGTCACGCGGTGACATCCGGAGTCCTGCCTAGCCTGCTATAGCCCGGGTTCCCGGAGTCTTGTTAGCCCAGTGCTACAGCCCGGATTCACACGCTGCTGACCGACATGCTCGATGTGATTCATGTATGCCTGTCCCCATAGGTTAGTGCTGCTTTGAGTTGACAACTAGCCATGTCGGCCCGGGTTCTCTGTCATATGGATGCTAGCGACACTATCATATACGTGAGCCAAAAGGCGCAAATGGTCCCGGGCCATGGTAAGGCGACACCCGTGGGAATACCGTGTGTGAGGCCGCAAAGTGATATGAGGTGTTACCGGCTAGATCGATGTGACTTAGAATCGGTGTCCTGACAGATGATACCGGGTTTTGTCAGAATTATCGTCATAGAAGTGTCATAAGTATGATAGAAAAAAAATTCGTTTGGCCCAAAATGTCACGAATGTGTGTTTTTTTCTAGTGTATTGATGTGTACCTTAATAATGCTCGTATAGCGCCTGGGTATTTGATAATGGTTCTGTTGCTCATATTTGCAACTCGAAACAGGGGCTACGGATTAAGCGAATATTGGATGAGGACAAGGTGACGATGCATGTTGGAAATGGTTCCAAGGTTGATGCAATCGCCGTCAACACGCTACCTCTACATCTACTGTTGGGATTAGTTTTAGACCTGAATAATTGGTATTTGGTGTCAGTGTTGAGCATTAACATTATATCTGGATCTTGTTTGATGCGAGACGGTTATTCATTTAAATCAGAGAATAATGGTTGTTCTATTTATATGAGTAATATCTTTTATGGTCATGCACCCTTGATGAGTGGTCTATTTTTGTTGAATCTCGATTGTAGTGATACAGATATTCATAATATTGAAGCCAAAAGATGCAAAGTTAATAATGATAGTGCAACTTATTTGTGGCACCGCTGTTTAGGTCATATTGGTGTAAAGCGTATGAAGAAACTCCATGTTAATGGACTTTTGGAATCACTTGATGCTTGCGAACCATGCCTCATGGGCAAGATGACTAAGACTCCGTTCTCCGGAACAATGGAGCAAGCCACTGAGTTATTGGAAATAATACATACTGATATATGCGGTCCGATGAGTGTTGAGGCTCGCGGTGGGTATCGTTATTTTCTAACCTTTATAGATGATTTGAGCAGATATGGGTATATCTACTTAATGAAACATAAGTTTGAAACATTTGAAAAGTTCAAAGAATTTGAGAGTGAAGTGGACAATCATCATAACAAGAAAAAAAGTTTCTACGGTTTGATCGTGGAGGTGAATATTTGAGTTATGAGTTTGGTCTTCATTTGAAACAATGTGGAATAGTTTTGCAACTCACGCCACCTGGAACACCATAGCGTAATGGTGTGTCTGAATGTCGTAACTGTACTTTATTAGATATGGTGCGATCTATAATGTCTCTTACCCATTTACCGCTATCGTTTTGGGGTTATGCTTTAGAGATGACTGCATTCACGTTAAATAGGGCACCATCTAAATCTGTTGAGACGACACCATATGAACTGTGGTTTAGCAAGAAACCTAAGCTATCGTTTCTTAAAGTTTGGGGTTGCGATGCTTATGTGAAAAATCTTCAACCTGATAAGCTCAAACCTAAATCGGAGAAATGCGTCTTCATAAGATACCCAAAGGAAACTGTTGGGTACACCTTCTATCACAGATCTGAAGGCAAGATATTCGTTGCTAAGAATGGATCGTTTCTAGAGAAGGAGTTCCTCTTGAAAGAAGTGAGTGGGAGGAAAGTAGAACTTGATGAGGTAATTGTACCTTCTCCCAAATTGGAAAGTAGTTCATCATAGAAATCCGTTCCAGTGATGCCTACACCAATTAGTGAGGAAGTTAATGATGATGATCTTGAAACTTCAGATCAAGTTACTACCGAACCTCATAGGTCAACCAGAGTACGGTCTGCACCAGAGCGGTATAATAATCCTGTTCTGGAAGTCATGTTACTAGACCATGATGAACCTACAAACTATGAGGAAGCGTTGATGAGCCCAGATTCTGCGAAATGGCTTGAGATCATGAAATCTGAGATGGGATCCATGTATGAGAACAAAGTGTGGACTTGAGTTGACTTGCCCGATGATCAGCATGCCATAGGGAATAAATGGATCTTCAAGAAGAAGACTGACGCTGACGGTAATATTACTGTCTACAAAGATCAACTAGTTGCGAAAGCTTTTTGACAAATTCAAGGAGTTGACTAAGATGAGACCTTCTCACCTGTAGCGATGCTTAAGTCTATCTGAATCATGTTAGCAATTGCCGCATTTTATAATCATGAAATTTGGCAAATGGATGTCAAAACTGCATTCCTTAATGGATTTCTTAAAGAAGAGTTGTATATGATGCAACCAGAAGGTTTTGTCGATCCTAAAGGTGCTAACAAAGTGTGTAAGCTCTAGTGATCCATTTTTGGACTGGTGCAAGCCTCTCGTAGTTGGAATATACGCTTTGATAGTGTGATCAAAGCATATGGTTTTATACAAACTTTTGGAGAAGCCTGTATTTACAAGAAAGTCAGTGGGAGCTCTGTAGCATTTCTAATATTATATGTGGATGACATATTGTTTATTTGAAATAATACAGAATTTATGGATAGCATAAAAAGGATACTTGAATAAGAATTTTTCAATGAAAGACCTCGGTGAAGCTGCTTATATATTGGGCATCAAGATCTATAGTGAAAGATCAAGACGCTTAATTGGACTTTCACAAAGAACATACCTTGATAAAGTTTTGAAGAAGTTCAAAATGGATCAGTCAAAGACTTGCCTGTGCTACAAGGTGTGAAGTTGAGTCAGACTCAATACCTGACCACTGTAGAAGATACAGAGAAAATGAAAGTCATTCCCTATGCCTCAGCCTTAGGTTCTATCATGTATGCAATGCTATGTACGAGACCTGATGCTGGCCTTGCTATAAGTTTAGAAGGGAGGTACCAAAGTAATCCAGGATTGGATCACTGGACTGCGGTCAAGAACATCCTGAAATACCTGAAAAGGACTAAGGATACGTTTCTTGTTTATGGAGGTGCCAAAAAACTTGTCGTAAATGGTTACGTCGATGCAAGCTTTGACCCTGATCCAGATGACTCTATGTCACAAACCGGATACATATTTATATTGAATGGTGGAGCTGTAAGTTGGTGTAGTTCCAAGCAGAGCGTCGTGGCAGGATCTACGTGTGAAGCGGAGTACATAGCTGCTTCAGAAGCAGCAAATTAAGGAGTCTGGATGAAGGAGTTCATATCCGATATGGGTGTAAGACCTAGTGCATCAGGTCCAATGAAGATCTTTTGTGACAATACTGGAGCAATTGCCTTGGCGAAGGAATCTAGATTTGACAAGAGAACCAAACACATCAAGAGACGCTTCAATTCCATCCGCGATCAAGTCAAGGAGGGATACAAATAGGTTTGCAAAATACATACGGATATGAATGTTGCAGGCCCGTTGACTAAGCCTCTTTCACGAGAAAAACATGATCAACACCAAGACTCCATGGGTGTTAGCATCATTGCTATGTAATCTAGATTATTGACTCTAGTGCAAGTGGGAGACTGAAGGAAATATGCCTTAGAGGCAATAATAAAGTTGTTATTTATATTTCCTTATATCATGATAAATGTTTATTCTTCATGCTAGAATTGTAAACCAAAAGCTTAGTACATGTGTGAATACATAGACAAAACATAGTGTCCCTAGTATGCCTCTACTTGATTAGATCGTTAATCAAAGATGGTTAAGTTTCCTGACCATAGACATGTGTTGTCATTTGATGAACGGGATCACGTCATTAGAGAAAGATGTGATGGACAAGACCCATCCGTTAGCTTAGCATAATGATCATTTAGTTTTATTGCTATTGCTTTCTTCATGACCTATACATATTCCTCTAACTATGAGATTATGCAACTCCCGAATACTGGAGGAACACCTTGTGTGCTATCAAATGTCACAACGTAACTGGGTGATTCTAAAGATGCTCTAGAGCTGTCTCCGAAGGTGTTTGTTTAGTTGGCATAGATCAAGATTAGGATTTGTTACTCCGAGTATCGGAGAGGTATCTCTAGGCCCTCTCGGTAATGCACATCACTATAAGCCTTGCAAACAATGTGACTAATGAGTTAGTTGCAGGATGATGTATTATGGAACGAGTAAAGAGACTTGCCGGTAACGAGATTGAACTAGGTATGATGATACTGACGATCGAATCTCGGGCAAGTAACATACCGATGACAAAGGGAATAACGTATGTTGTTATGCGGTTTGACCAATAAAGATCATAGTAGGATATATAGGAACCAATATGAGCATCCAGGTTCCACTATTGGTTATTGACCGGAGATGTGTCTCGGTCATGTCTACATAGTTCTCAAACCCGTAGGGTCTGCACGCTTAATGCTCGATGACGATTTGTATTATGAGTTATGTGTTTTGGTGACCGAAGTTTGTTCAGAGTCCCGGATGAGATCACGGACATTACGAGGAGTCTAGAAATGGTCAAGAGGTAAAGATTCATATATTGGAAGGTTGTATAGGGACACCAGAATGGTTCTGAAGACGTTCGGGGATTTATCGAACTGCCGGGAGGCTATCGTAACCCCCCGGGAAGTTAATGGGCCTAATGGGCCATAATGGAGAGGAGGAGGCAGCCATAGGAGGTGGCGCACCCCCCAAGCCCAATCCAAATTGGAAAAGGGGTGGGGGCGTGGCCCCCCTTTCCTTCTCCCTCTCCTCCTCTTTCCCCTTTCCCCTCTCCGTTGGAAGGAAGGGGGGAGTCGACTAGGACTAGGAGTCGTAGTGGGACGCCCCCACTTGGCGCGCCCCTAGGGGCCAACTGACCTCCTCTACCCTCTTTTATATATGTGGGCAGGGGGCAATCCAAAGGCACAACAGTTGTTCTCTTAGCCTTGTGCGGTGCCCCCTCCATAGTTTACTCCTCTGGTCAGAGCGTCGTAGTGCTTAGGCGAGCCCTGCACGGATCGCATCAGCGTCACCACATCGTCGTGCTTTTGGAATTCTCCCTTCGACCCTCTACTGGATCAAGAGTTTGACGGACGTCATCGAGTTGAATGTGTACTGAACACGGAGGTGCCATATGTTCGGTACTTGGCTCGGTTGGATCGTGAAGATGTTCGACTACATAAACCGCGTTAACCTAACGCTTCCGCTTTCGGTCTATGAGGGTACACGGACACACTCTCCCCCTCTTGTTGCTATGCATCTCCTTAATAGATCTTCCGTGATCGTAGGAAATTTTTTGAAACTGTCTCCACTTCCCCATGCTGCCTCGGCAACCGTTCAACTTGACAACAGCCTGCTGCATGCAGAAAGACCATCATTGCTGGGGTTCGTGGAGGCCGGTGGTTGGCCTCCCTCTGGCTATAAATGGGGGCAGCCCCCTGCTCATCTCCTTCTTCTCTCTCCTTGCTCCTCCTTCTTCCTTCCTGTCTTGCTGTCTTGCCAAAGCACCCATGGCGCCGACCAGGAGGTTTTCCGCGGCGCAGAATGGGAAGGCCCCCAAGGAGGGGGCGAGCTTGCCGCCGCCCAAGAGAGGCCGCGGGCGGCTCCGAAAGCACGCAGTGACTCCGACAATGACCCCTCGGGGGCCCGGGCGCGCTCCTTCGATGCTCGGCGCCGCCTCCAGCAGCCGTGGTGGAGCTTCTACCCGCGGCAGGGGCTGCCGCAGATGGGGCAATCTCGGCGATGGGGGGAGGCGCGCGGCGATAGTCTGACCGCCACGACCGCGCTCCAACTCGGCTGACACACCTCTAGAATTTGTTGTGTGGTCGGAGAGGCTAGCGGGCATATGGTTCTAGCTTCCACGTTCCTTCACGAGTGCGCTGCCGTCCAGAGGGCCTGGTGGCCTCTGGCTACAGGCCGAACGGCTGCTGCAGCAAGGCCTCATGGTTGGATGTTGGGGTCACCGCCGCTGGCAATGTGTTCCTGAACCGCGGGTGGCAGCCATTTGCCAGCGCGCGTGGCCTGCATGGGAGGTGCACCCTCCACTTCAGGTATGACAGCGTCGCGACCCTCGATGTCAGGGTCTTCGGGGAAGGTGGACGACGCCTGGGGTGATGACCATAGAGCGACAGCGACCACGAGGATGACGACGGTGTCGTCGTCACTAGCGGTGAGCTTGCCCTTGGCGATGGCCACGCCGGCTCCAGCAGTGAGGGATCCTCTTCTGGGTAGAGTACGAGCAACGGCAACTACGATAAGCCGCCGCACCGCTGGGCTCAGACCGGGGAGGGCGATGAACTTCGTCATGGCGCACCCCGGTGAAACAGGAGGAAGACTCCGATTGAGCTCGAGCGCCACTAGACCCGCGTCTCAGGGGCCGCTGTAGTCGCGTGGCTTGCTTTTGTTTCTTCCTTTCCCCTACATTGAAGATAAGAAGAGGGCACTGCTGCGCCATTATGCTATGCTCTTTATTTTTATATTATGTCGTGATATCGGTGCTACTACTGGGTGTGGTTAAGACGACTTAGTTGGATGTGCTCGCAGTAGACTCCCGTGCTGCAGGGGTGTGCCCGTTGCCTCAGGGAAGTTTTCCAAGGGCTTCTTTCTTGAAGACTCGAGAGTCTTTGAGCCTCGGGAGGTGCCATGTAGCTGTAGGGTTAGAAGACCTCATGAGGTGTCTCGTCTTACCTCGCACGAGCACCCGAGCGTGTGTTGGTCATGGCTAATGTGCCGTGTCGCGTGATGTCGCTTGAAGCTATGTCGGTGTTTCCCCAAAGAGGAAGAGATGATGCAGCACAGTGGTGGTAGGTATTTCCCTCAGATAAGAAACAAAGGTTATCGAACTAGTACTAGAACCAAGCAACACAACGTAAACAACACCCACACACAAATAACAACTTCTTGCAACCCGACGTGTTAAAGGTGTTGTCAATCCCTTCTGGGGTACGGCGCCTCAAGATAGGCAAACAGGCGTGAGGTAAATTTGTAGTAGATTGATAGATTGAATTCCAAATAAATAAATAAGAATAAATTGGGGCAAAGTATTTTTTGGTTTTTGGTTCAGTAGATCTGAAAATAAAAGCAAAGGAAAATAGACTACAATGGCAAATATATGAGATAGAAGACCCGGGGGCCGTAGGTTTCACTAGTGGCTTTCTCTCGAGAAGAATAGCAACCGGTGGGTAATCAAATTAATGTTGCTCAATTGATAAAACTTCGAATACTCATGACGATATCCAGGCAATGAGCATTATATAGGCATCACGTCCAATATTAGTAGACCGACTCCTAACTGCATCTACTACTATTACTCCACACATCAACCGCTATCCAACATGCATCTAGTGTATTAAGTTCATGGAGAAACGGAGTAATGCAAAAATAACGATGACATGATGTAGACAAGATCTATCTATGTAGAGATAGATCCCATCGTTTTATCCTTACTAGCAACGATACATATGTGTTGTTTCCCTTTCTGTCACTGGGATCAAGCACCGTAAGATCGAACCCACTACAGAGCACCTCTTCCCCTTGCAAGATAAATATATCAAGTTGGCCAAACAAAACCCAAATATCGGAGAATAAATATGAGGCTATAAGCAATCATGCATAAAATAGATCAAAGAAACTCAAATACTTTAATGGATATAAAAAGGTATGGCTGATCATAAACTCAAAGTTCATCAGATCCCTACAAACACACATCAAAAGAGTTACATCATATGAATCTCCAAGAGATCATTATATTGAGAATCAAGAGAGGAGAGATGAAGCCATCTAGCTACTAACTACGGACACGAAGGTCTACAAAGTACTACTGACGCATCATCGGAGAGGCACCAATAGAGGTGGTGAACCCCATCCAAGATGGTGTCTAGATTGGATCTGTTGGTTCTGGACTCTACGACGGCTGGATGAATATTTCGTCGACTCCCCTAGGGTTCTGGAAATATTGGGGTGTTTATACAGCAAAGAGGCGGTCCGGGGGGGGCACCCGAGGTGGGCACAACCCACCAAGGGGCGCGTGGGCCTCCTGGCGCACCCTCGAGGGTTGTGCCCACCTCGAGGCACCCCTGAGGCGCAGCCAGGGCCCATTGTGTTCCTTCTAGCCCATAAAGATTCTCTATGAAGCTTCGGGGCATTTGGACTCCGTCTGATATTGATTTTCTGTGGTGTAAAAAACATGGAAAAAACAGCAACTAGCACTTGGCACTATGTCAATAGGTTAGTACCAAAAAATGATATAAAATGACTATAAAATTATTATAAAACATCCTAGATTGATAATATAATAACATGGAACAATCAAAAATTATAGATACGTTGAAGACGTATCATCGTGGTGCCCTGGCGCACGGACTCGAGAGGATGTGCATGCCCACGAGCTCGTTTGAGAGCATCCCGCGAGGATTAGGATGCCAAAGGCTGGGGCGGTAGGGCTTTCGCCAGGTGTGGTCACGGGCAAGCCCAAGTGCACCCACTGTACCCAGCCCCCGCGCGTAAGACACGCAAGGAAGAGCGACGAGCAACTGTCACTCTCCCTTCCGTGAAATTTCAAAGAGCGAACACTCCAAGGAGAGAAAAATAAGGAGATTCCTGACCCTTGCAAACGGAAGACCAAAAATAGATCCGGCAAGAAAACAGTGAACAGAAAAAGAGAGGTGAATAAAACGGCAAAAGTTTATGAATTGGGGGAGAGGAAAAAGATAGGAAAATGGCTAATAATGTAAATTGCAAGGAGATGAGATTTGTGATTAGGAACCTAGTATATGTTGAAGATCGTTCCCGGTAACGGCGCCAGAAATTCCTTTTGATGTCGCTTAAAGCTACGTCCATATTTCCCCAAAGAAGAAGGGATGATGCAGCACAGCGGCGGTAGGTATTTCCCTCAAATATGAAACCATTGTTATCAAAGTAGTAGGAGAACAAAGCAACACAACGTAAACAACACCTGCACACAAATAACAACTTCTCACAACCCGGCGTGTTAAAGGGGTTGTCAATCCCTTCCGGGGTATGACGCCTCAAGATAGGCAAACAGACGTGAGGTAAATTTGCAGTAGATTGATAGATCGAACGCCAAATAAATAAATAAGAATAAAATGCAACAAAGTATTTTTGAGTTTTTGGTTTAGTAGATCTGAAAATAAAAGCAAAGGAAAATATATCGCAAAGGCAAATATATGAGAAAGAAGACCCGGGTGTCGTAGGTTTCACTAGTGGCTTTCTCTTGAGAAAAAGAGCAAACGTTGGGTAAAAAAATGATTGTTGGGCAATTGATAGAACTTCAAATACTCATGACGATATCCAGGCAACGATCACTATAGAGGCATCACGTCCAAGATTAGTAGACCGACTCCTGCCTGCATCTACTACTATTACTCCACACATCGACCGCTATGCAGCATGCATCTAGTGTATTAAGTTCATGGAGAAACGGAGTAATGCAATAAGAACGATGACATGATGTAGACAAGATCTATCTATGTATTGATATACCCCATCGTTTTATCCTTAGTAGCAACGATACATACGTGTTGTTTTGTCGGCGTCCTAGGAACGGGGGTCCCCAGACTTGCCTACCCGCGGCCCGCTGCGTGGCTAAGCCAGTAGGCCGTACGGCCCATCTTCATCAACTAGGCATCCAAGACCCTTGCGAGGGGCCAAGCCTCGCGAGGATGATGACACGAGACCTCCTATGGAGCGGCCTAGTCAGGAAGGCTCATGAGGAGCGGAGATATCAAGGCGAGACGAACCTCACGAGGCTCTCGTGACGTGAGCCATGACGATCGACACCAGGCAGGCGCCAGGCGGGCGATAGCACGCGTAGCATCCTTGTTTCCTCTTTGTTTCTAAGGAAACTAGCGCAGGCGAGGAGTACCGAGGCATTAGGCAAAGGTTGCCATTTTGGTGCAACAAGACCAAGACCAGCAGGACGGCAAGACAGAGGTCATTGTGGAGCCCAATACGGCGTCACCCCCAGAGCCTTTCACAGGCGCAGACCACCTTTTGTCAGGATAGCTAGTACTAGTTGTCCCCCTTCAAATTAGCCCGCCGTTGTTGGCTCCCTTCCCGCTCAATATTTGGGAAGAGGACCAGGGCCTCTATAAGTAGGGCTAGCCACCACCATAGAAAAGGGGGGCGAGGAGACGGCATCTTAGATCACTCTCTCACCCATACAAGTTATCCACGCACAAGAACACCTCAACCTTAGGAGGTTGTTCTTCCCCTTGTATTGTTCACTATCAGCCTAAGAGGCAATCCACCACCACCACACTGGAGTAGGGTGTTACACCACAACGGTGGCCCGAACCAGTATAAATCATGTGTCTTTCTGTGTTGCAAGTTCGTCGAGTTCGTCCGCGAGATCTTAGCGAGCTAGGGCGTAGATTGGTAGGAGGGAAATACTTTGTGCACACCCCAGCTTTCGAACCTTAAGGTTTTGCCGAAACCCCACATCCGACATTTGGCGCGCCAGGTAGGGGTGCGCCGGAGCTTCTTCTCCGATAATCGACTTGAAGACACACCGCGGCCGCGATGTCTGATGACCCAAGAGCTGACCCCAACCGCTGGGCAGCCTGGCCAGCCCGGTCGGCGCAGCCCACCTATGAAGAACTCAACCCCGTGCTCCAGGTGGCCCGAGCGCCACCCAATCCTGCGGGGCATGGGCGATGCGGTGGGGCATCGGCTACCCTCACTCCACGGTAAGTATGAGCCGCTACCAGAGCGGCAAGCCACGCCACAGCGATGGCGCCGCACTCACAACGGGAGCAAGAAAACACGCGGGTAGCACTCACCGTGGATAGGGAGCTGCTGCGGTGCCGGCTGATGGAAAGTGGCCGGGACACGCTGCTAGAGCGCGTCGCCGAGCTACTGGACGCGGCGGCCTCGGGAGCCCCGCCCTTCTGCAATCAGCTTCCTCCTCAAGCCACTATGGGGTTCTTCTGCGGGCCACGCCGCCGTCACGCACCTTCGAGTGCGCCAAGGGGCTTCGTCAATGCCGGCATGGCCGGCGGTGCCGGGGGCTCTACCGCCCGCAACAAGCATGGGCACAAGCGTCACCTTTCATGGCCTGAGTGGGATGCCATGTTATCACCCCCAGGACGCCACGATGTGCTGACCGACATGGAGTGTGGGGCACCACGGCGAGGTATTCAGGGTAACAGCCCCGGAAGCCTACGTGCCCCGCATTGCGGACCAAGAGTACATACCGGAGGATGGCCCGGGATCATACGTTGGAGAAGATTGGGAAGAAGGAGCGCTAGGTGCCAAAGCCTTCCAGGAGCTGCCGGGGAACCACCACGACCACGTGTGCGACGACCACTATAGGGTACCCCTAATCCCTCAGGAGCAAGCTTACCCTAACTATGAGTCGCAGGAGGAGGAGGTCATCGCGGCGGCAGACGGCCCCAGCTCGACAACCCCCTGGCAATGGGAGGATCGCGCTACGGGCTGCAGGAGAGGGGTCCGGAGCCAGGCCCCTCCCCAGGGCATGCGAAACCAGGGGACACCCAGAGGTAGGTCGTCTACCGGGGTGGCTTCGACAACCCTTCCCCCGGCAGAGGACCCGTGATCGCCGAGGGAACCACTGGCGTCCCCTTTCCCTCTTTTGTGTCATCCTGGTGACCGGTCGGCTCAAAGGAGGTCGAGGATGGCGCAAGGCGGGGCCCTCGTCTGGCGATATGAAGCAAGGTCGGTACCTGTGAAGAAGGCCCAGTGCCTGTGAAGCTTGCCGCCCGTGACACTCTCACGTAATAATGAGTTGGGGCTGTACACGCCCTGGAGTCTCAGGAGGGCCGGCCTTAGGCCCTGGGGCTCCCTCCCACGCCTAGTGGTAGCACTTAGCTCTGTGCTAGTGAGAAGACTTGAAGACCCGAAGACTAGACAAGGTGTCGGACGCGGCCCTTTGCTTTGGATCTCTCTTTATGTGGCTTTGCTTTCTGGATCTGGACTTAAGTTGAAGCTGAATTTTTATCGATGCGCGCGGGGGATGCCTTTTCTCGTTCGAGTCGTTTCTTGCCTTCTGGATCTTGTTTGGTTTGGGACTCATGTCCGTCGCCTTTCCCTCGTGAAGCTCCTCGCGAGCCGGGCCGCACAAAGCGCACGCTCGTCAAGCACGCGCTAGCACTGCGCCTGGTGCTCACCTCTTACGGGGCCCCCTCAAACGGGGCGATAAACTCCACAGGATTCTCAGGAACTCGTCGCCTCACGACCCAGCCCTAAGCTGGCGCCGACTAAGGTAAACCACATCAGGGAGCTCACCCCCAGCTTCATGAACTCACGAGGACGCATACCCACATCGCAAAGGAAAGTAAAAACTACAATTTGCTTACACGAGGGGCTCCCGCTCTCAAAATGCTCTTACAAAGTCTTCCAACGGCCATGCCCAAGTTTTGCGTGTAGGATGAAACAACAGGAGAACATGGGATCAGCCAGAGATATCACTCGCTACATCACCAATGGACGAGTCACTCGCATCGTCGTCATCTTCGTCGGTATCGCCGCCGCCACCGGCGACGCCCCCATCACCGTCATTGACCATGTCACCTTCGTCTACGATGACCACCACCACGTCATCCTCCGAGGTGAAGGCCCTGACCAACGCGTCGACATGGTCCTCTACCCAACGCGCCAGGTCGCCCCGGACGGTCGTGGGTACGGGGGCAATGGCGGTGTCGAAGTCGAAGTTGGGGTCGGCATTCAGAAGGTGGCTGAAGACACGGGAGAAGGCACGCTGAAGCATGCCATGACCCCTCTCCTCCAGAAGCTGTCGAGCTCTGGCAGATTGAGCCTCCAGGCACGTCACCACCTCGGTGAAGAAGGTCAGGTGGCCAGCGTAGTCATTTGAGTGAGGGGCCGGGGCGTTCTCGTCGCAGATGTAACCCAGGGCGGTGTTGGCCTTGTTCCAAAGGTCTTGAAGCATAGCAGCATGCTCGCGCTCCAGCGTTCAGCGTTGGAGCACTTCTTCCCTGTTTTGCTGTGCGACGGCCTCGGCGTCGTAAACTCATTTCCGGAGGGAAAGCAGCTCGGCGCGGGCGGAGGCCATGTCCGCCTGCGCCGTAACCAGGGCAGTGGTTGTGGCCTCCGCACGCCTCTCGGCCTCGTCCAACCTGGGCCTGAGGGCGGCGGCCCTGCCCGCACCTTCCAGACCGGCGAGCTTCAGCTTCAAGTCGTACCTGCCCTCCAGATCTGCGCGAACCTCGGCCACCTGGCGATTGATCTCCTCCTCGACTCCGGCTTCGCGGTCCCCGACGGCTTCTTTTGCTTGAGCTACTTGACGCTCCCTCGTCTCCAGTCGCTCGAGCTCGAGGCTGCACTCCACGGCTTCCATGGCCAGCGTCTCCTCGCGCTGCCGGACCTCCTCTTCCTTCATAGGTTTCCCCCTCAGCGATGCAAGAGCAACCCCACGCGCCTCCACCTGCTTCTCAAGGGACGCACTCCAGGCCTGTAGCCGCCACGCGCGCTCCTCCGCAGCCTCGTGGCGGCGATCGGCCTCGTGAGCTTCTTCCAACGCTCGCGAGTGTGCCTCATTGGCAATCTTGAGGGATGCCTTGGCCTTCATGTTCTCGAGGTCGTGCTGATAGCGACCAAGGTTGATGGCCACCCGCAGCTTGCGCCGCTCCTCCACCAACTGAAGACCTTCAGCCTCAAGACGCGAGTCGACACCAGCAAGGTCTTCACCGAGGCGGCTCATCGCGCCCATCACCTCCTGGAAGAGCTCGTGACGGGCTACGCTGCACCCGCGCTCGAGCTCGAATGCTCGACCAGCCTCGTCCTCCACCTCAGAGGCTGCGGGTGGAGCATCAAGTGGCACGCCACCTCTCGGTTGGGGGCTGGGGGTGGCGTCGTGCCTGACGTCAGCTCATCTTCACGAGGAGCCCAAGCTGATCGAGGCTCGCTGCTTGAAGAGGAACCGAAGACCGAGGTCAGCCAGTGACTGCTCATGAGTAGAGGAGGAGTCTTGGGCACGCCCGCCAAGCTCCACGCCAGACCATGGGCGAGGGGCGGCCAAACTGTGGACTCAGCACGTCCCGAAGGTGGGGACGCTCCTCCGACCGACCCTGCTCCAGGGGCGGCAAGCAGGCGAGGAACGCACAATGCCGACAAGGGAGTTGATGAAGGAGGAGGCCACCTCTCGGAATACGCAACAGCTTTAGCAGAAGGAGCCCTGGAGGACAGGTGTGAGGATAAGAAGACCACACACAAAAAGCCACAGTGACAAGATACTTACGCGTCAATAGCGATGTACTTCCGTCGCTTCAACGAACCGAAGATGTTGCTATCGCTGGGGGGTCCCTTCCTCTTGTGGAGCTCCTCGAAGTCCACACAAAGGCGACCGAAGCGCTGGATGTGATGGCTGGAGTGCGGCGGAGCCGTAGAATAACCAAGAGGGATGGCCTCAGGGGAGCCCGGCTGTGGCGAACAACCCAGCTCCTTCTCCCTGCGTCCTCCCAAGGCTCTTGGAGCCTCAACCTCAGGAGCCGCATGCCGCATATCCTCGGCAACCGACGCCTTGGGAGAGGGCTCGCAGGCCCCCGAGGACGATGCCCCTGGATCACCACCCGACATGTGCTCCTCAGCACCTGAGCCGCCGCCCCCTGGCGCAGCTCGCTCCCCCGCACCGTCACCTGGAGGGAGCCCGGCACCGGCGGTGAAGAAGGAGACCACAATGACGGGGTTCTCACGGGGCCCCGCCAAGCCGGTTGGGCGTGGCCCCCACTCACCAAAGTAAGGTAGGTTCGCGGCACATGTGACTTTGTTCTCGCAGCGGTCCAACATGCAGCTGTTCATGGGCATCTTGTCCGGCAGAGGGACACCTGATAGGACTGTGAGCACTGTTTGCCGCGCAGTGAGAGGAAGCCCCTCCTCCTGACACCTCATGTTGTCCTGTCTGCTGAGCAAGTCCCACATCGGGCGAGAGTGGCGCTGAAGTGGAGCAACTCGACGCTTGATGAACTCCCTCACCACCATGGGCGCAGTCACGCCAAGGTCCTTCAAACACCTCAGCCTGGCCCAGACAGGGGCATGGCAGGGGCTCGTGAGCTTCTGATGACCCCAGTCAGAGTTTAGAATAGTAGGCCCCACCGGATCTTGAAGCAGAGGGTTCAGCACGCTGGCGTCAACAAACAGCCATCGCGTACGGAACTCTCTCGTGGATGAAGGGAGCTCGAAGTCGATCCCCGCGCCTGCCGTCGCAGCCACGGCCTCGAAGCCCAAGCACCCTGAGCTCTGCCGGGGACCGGTGAGATGCAACGAGAAGAAGTGGCAGAGGAGTGCCACGGAGGGGGCGATGCCCACCATGGCCACGCACACGAATGCGAAGATGGCGAGAAGGGTCACAGACTAAGGATCGAGGTGGAGCATGTGGATCTGATAGTGCTCGAGCACCGCATTGAAGAAGGCGGAGAAGGGAGGAATCAGGCCAGCCCAGAGGGCATCAATGAAGATCGGAACCTCAGTGACTGCCGAGCCATGCTGGTGCGAGACGCGGGCCAAGCCAGGCGTCTCTCCCCACTCGTTGAAACTGGAGGCAAGCATGTGGCGCACCTTGTCCATGGCCTCGTCGTTGAGCACCCGAGGCCGGCCGAGTGCCGGCTCGAAGGATGGAGGCGCAGTTGGCGAGGACAGAGGTTTCTTCCCCTTGTCGGCTTGTTTCAGCACCATGGCGGTGAAGCGGGCGGAGCGTAGGTCGGATTGGGAAGGCGGAGCAGGGCGTCGAGGAAGAAGGGAGATTGGAAGAGCCAGGCATGGCCAAGGAAGAATAACTATGTAAGAGGTGGGGCCACATAGCCAGGCGGATTCAAGGGCAGCATGGGGAAGCAGAGACACCCACGTCCAATCAACCACCACGAGTCAATCAAGGTCGCATGCATTTGGGGCCCGCGGTGCTCCGTGCTTGGCCCGTGGCTTTGCCGCGAAACCAAGCCCGAGCGCACCTCAGGACCAGGGGCTACTGTCGGCGTCCTGGGAACGGGGGTCCCCAGACTTGCCTGCCTGTGGCCCACAGCATGGCTAAGCCAACAGTCCGTATGACACATCTTCATCAACAAGGCATCGAAGACCCTCGCGAGGGGCCAAGCCTCATGAGGAGGATGACACGAGACCTCCTCTTGAGTGGCATTGTCAGGCAGGCTCACGAGGAGCAGAGATATCAAGGCGAGGTGAACCTCACGAGGCTCTTGTGACGTGAGCCATGACGATCGACACCGGGCGGGCTCCAGGCGGGTGCCAGCACGCGCAGCGTCCTTGTATCCTCTTTGGTGCTAAGGAAACTAGCGCAGGCGAGGAGTACCGAGGCATCAGGCAAAGGTTACCATTTTTGTGCAACAAGACCAAGACCAGCAAGATGGCAAGACGGAGGTCATCGTGGAGCCCAAGACGGCGTCACCACTAGAGCCTTTCGCAGGCGCAGACCACCTTTTGTTAGGATAGCTTGTACTAACTGCCTCCCTTCAAATTAGCCTGCCGTTGTTGGCCCCCTTCCCGCTCAATATTTGGGAAGAGGACCAGGGCCTCTATAAGTAGGGCTAGCCACCACCATAGAAAAGGGGGGCCAGGAGACAGCATCTTAGATCACTTTCTCACCCATACAAGTTAGCCACGCACAAGAACACCTCAACCTCAGGAGGCTGTTCTTCCCCTTGTATTGTTCATCATCAGCCCAAGAGGCAATCCACCACCACCACACTGGAGTAGGATGTTACACCACAACGGTGGCCCGAACCAGTAGAAATCATGTGTCTTTCTTTGTTACGAGTTCGTCGAGTTCGTCCGCGAGATCTTACCGAGCTATGGCGTAGATTGGTAGGCGGGAAAGACTTCATGCGCACCCAGTGTTCGAACCTTAACGGTTTGCTGGAACCCCACATCCGACATGTTTCCCTTCATATGACTGGGATCAAGCACCTTAAGATTCAATCCACTACAAAGCAACTCTACCCATTGCAAGATATATAGATCAAGTTGGCCAAACAAAACCCAAATATATGAGAAGAAATACGAGGCTATGAGCAATCATGCATGAAAGAGATCAAAGAAACTCAAATATTTTCATGGATATAAAAATATATGACTGATCATAAACTCATAGTTCATCAGATCCCAACAAACGCACCACAAAAGATGTACATCATATGGATCTCCAAGAGACCATTGTATTGAGAATCAAGAGAGAGAGATGAACCCATCTAGCTACTAACTACGGACCCGAAGGTCTACACAGAACTACTCATGCATCATCGTAGAGGCACCAATGGAGGTGGTGAACCCCATCCGAGATGGTGTCTAGATTTGATCTGGTGGTTCTGGACACTGCGGTAGCTGGATGAATATATCGTTGACTCCCCTAGGGTTCTGGAAATATTGGGGTATTTACAGAGCAAAGAGGCAGTTCGGGGGAATCCGAGGTGGGCACAACCCACCAGGGCGCGTCTGGGCCTCCTGGCCCGCCCTGGTGGGTTGTGCCCCCTTGATGCACCCCCACGCGCAGCCAGCGCCCTTTGTATTCCTTCTGGCCCATAGAAATTCTCCGTAAAGTTTCGGGGCATTTGGACTCCGTTTGATATTGATTCTCTGCGATGTAAAAAACATGGAAAAACAACAACTGGAAATTGGCACTATGTCAATAGGTTAGTACCAAAAAATGATATAAAATGATTATAAAACATACAAGATTAATAATATAACAGCATGTTACAATCAAAAATTATAGATACGTTGGAGACGTATCATCGTGGTGCCCGGGCGCACGGACTCGAGAGGACGTGCACGCCCACGAGCTTGTTTGAGAGAGTCCCGCGAGGTTTAGGACGCCAAAGGCTGGGGCGGCAGGGCTTTGGCGGGGTGTGGTCATGGGCAAGCCCAAGTGCACACATCGTTCCCAGCCCCCGCGTGCGAGACGCGCAAGGAAGAGCGACGGGCAACTGCCACTCTCCCTTCAGCGAAATTTCAAAGAGCGAACACTTCAAGGAGAGAAAAAGAAGGAGATTCCTGACCCTTGCAAACGGAAGACCAAAAACAGATCCGACAAGAAAATGGCGAACGGAAAAAGAGAGGTGAATAAAACGGCAAATTTTAGTGAATAGGGGGTGAGGAAAAAGAGAGGCAAATGGAAAATAATGTAAATTGTGAGGAGACGAGATTTGTGATTAGGAACCTGGTATATTTTGAAGATCCTCCCCGCCAACAGTGCCAGAAATTCCTTTTGATGTTGCTTAATGCTACATCGGTATTTCCCCAAAGTGGAAGGGATGATGCAGCATAGCGGCGGTAGGTATTTACCTCAAATATGAAACCAAGGTTATCAAAGTAGTAGGAGAACAAAGCCACACAACGTAAACAACAACTGCACACAAATAACAACTTCTCACAACCCGACGTGTGAAAGGGGTTGTCAATCCCTTCCGGGGTACGACGCCTCAAGATAGGCAAACATACGTGAGGTAAATTTGTAGTAGATTGATGGAACGAACGCCAAATAAATAAATAAATAAATAAGAATAAATTGCAGCAAAGTATTTTTCGGTTTTTGGTTTAGTAGATCTGAAAATAAAAGCAAATGAAACTAGATCGCAAAGGCAAATATATGAGAAAGAAGACCCGGGGGCCGTAGGTTTCACTAGTGGCTTTCTCTCAAGAAAAATATAAAACGGTGGGTAAACAAATTACTGTTGGGCAATTGATAGAACTTCATATACTCATGACGATATCTAGGCAATGATCATTATATAGGCATCACGTCCAAGATTAGAATACCGACTCCTGCCTGCATCTACTACTATTACTCCACACATCGACCGCTATCCAGCATGCATCTAGTGTATTAAGTTCATGGAGAAACGGAGTAATGCAATAAGAATGATGACATGATGTAGTCAAGATCTATCTATGTAGAGATAGACCCCATCGTTTTATCCTTAGTAGCAATGATACATACCTGCTGTTTCCCTTTCTATCACTGGGATCAAGCACTGAATGATTGAACCCACTACAAAGCAGCTCTTCCCATTGCAAGATAAATAGATCAAGTTGGCCAAACAAAACCCAAATATCGGAGAAGAAATACAAGGCTATAATCAGTCAAGAACAAAAGAGATCAAAGAAACTCAAATACTTTCATGGATATAAAATGATATTACTAATCATAAAGTCAAAGTTCATCAGATCCCAACAAACACACTACAAAAGAGTTACATCATATGGATCTCCAAGAGACCATTGTATTGAGAATCAAGAGAGAGAGATGAACCCATCTAGCTACTAACTATGGACCTGAAGGTCTACAAAGAACTACTCATGCATCATCGTAGAGGCACCAATGGAGGTGGTGAACCCCATCCGAGATGGTGTCTAGATTTGATCTCGTGGTTCTGGACTCTGCGGTACCTGGATGAATATATCATTGACTCCCCTAGGGTTTTGGAAATATTGGGGTATTTATAGAGTAAAGAGGCAGTTTGAGGGAACCCGAGGTGGGCACAACCCACCAGAGCGCGCTTGGGCCTCCTGGCCCGCCCTGGTGGGTTGTGCTCCCCTCGGGGCACCTCCCAGGCACAGCCAGGGCCCGTTGTGTTCCTTCTAGCCCATAGAAACTCTCCGTAAAGTTTCGGGGCATTTGGACTCCGTTTGATTTTGATTTTCTGCGATGTGAAAAACATGGAAAAACAGCAACTGGCACATGGCACTATGTCAATATGTTAGTACCAAAAAATGATATAAAATGATTATAAAACATACAAGATTGATAATATAACAGCATGTTACAATCAAAAATTATAGATATGTTGGAGACGTATCATCGCGGTGCCCGGGGGCATGGACTCGAGAGGACGTGCACGCCCACGAGCTCGTTTGAGAGAGTCCCACGAGGATTAGGACGCCAAAGGCTGGGGCGGCAGGACTTTGGCAGGGTGTGGTCACGGGCAAGCCCAAGTGCACACACCGTTCCCAGCCCCCGCGTGCGAGACACACAAGGAAGAACGACGGGCAACTGCCACTCTCCCTTCAACGAAATTTCAAAGAGCGGACACTGCAAGGAGAGAAAAAGAAGGATATTCCTGACCCTTGCAAACGGAAGACCAAAAATAGATCCGGCAAGAAAACGGCGAACAGAAAAAGAGAGGTGAATAAAATGGCAAATTTTGGTGAATTGGGGGAGTGGAAAAAGAGAGGAAAATGACAAATAATGTAAATTGCGAGGAGATGAGATTTGTGATTAGGAACCTAGTATATTTTGAAGATCTTCCCCGCCAACAGTGCCAGAAATTCCTTTTGATGTCGCTTAAAGCTACGTCATTATTTCCCTAAAGAGGAAGGGATGATGCAGCATAGCGGCGGTAGGTATTTCCCTCAAATATGAAACCAAGGTTATCAAACTAGTAGGAGAACAAAGCAACACAACGTAAACAGCACTTGCACACAAATAACAACTTCTCACAACCCGACGTGTGAAAGGGGTTGTCAATCCCTTCCGGTGTACGACACCTCAAGATAGGCAAACATACGTGAGGTAAATTTGTAGTAGATTGATGGATCGAACGCCAAATAAATAAATAAATAAATAAGAATAAATTGCAGCAAAGTATTTTTGGGTTTTTGGTTTAGTAGATATGAAAATAAAAGCAAATGAAAAAGATCGCAAAGGCAAATATATGAGAAAGAAGACCCGGGGGCCGTAGGTTTCACTAGTGGCTTTCTCTCGAGAAAAATAGAAAACGGTGGGCAAACAAATTATTGTTGGGCAATTGATAGAACTTCATATACTCATGACGATATCCAGGCAATGATCATTATAGAGGCATCACGTCCAAGATTAGAAGACCGACTCCTGCCTGCATCTACTACTATTACTCCACACATCGACCGCTATCCAGCATGCATCTAGTGTATTAAGTTCATGGAGAAACAGAGTAATGCAATAAGAATGATGACATGATGTAGTCAAGATCTATCTATGTAGAGATAGACCCCATCATTTTATCCTTACTAGCAATGATACATACATGTTGTTTCCCTTTCTATCACTGGGATCAAGCACCGTAAGATTGAACCACTACAAAGCAGCTCTTCCCATTGCAAGATAAATAGATCAAGTTGGCCAAAAAAACCCAAATATCAGATAAGAAATATGAGGCTATAATCAATCAAGATCAAAAGAGATCAAAAAAACTCAAATACTTTCATGGATATAAAATGATATGACTGATCATAAATTCAAAGTTCATCAGATCCCAACAAACACACCACAAAAGAGTTACATCATATGGATCTCCAGGAGACCATTGTATTGAGAATCAAGAGAGAGAGATGAACCCATCTAGCTACTAACTACGGACCTGAAGGTCTACAAAGAACTACTCATGCATCATCGTAGAGGCACCAATGGAGGTGGTGAACCCCATCCGAGATGGTGTCTAGATTTGATCTGGTGGTTCTGGACTCTGCGGTAGCTGGATGAATATATCGTTGACTCCCCTAGGGTTTTGGAAATATTGGTGTATTTATAGAGCAAAGAGGCAGTTCGGGGGAACCCGAGGTGGGCACAACCCACCAGGGCGCGCCTGGGCCTCCTGGCCCGCCCTGGTGGGTTGTGCTCCCCTCGGGGCACCTCCCAGGCGCAGTGAGGGCCCGTTGTGTTCCTTCTAGCCCATAGAAACTCTCCGTAAAGTTTCCGGGCATTTGGACTCCGTTTGATTTTGATTTTCTGCGATGTGAAAAACATGGAAAAACAGCAACTGGCAATTGGCACTATGTCAATAGGTTAGTACCAAAAATGATATAAATTGATTATAAAACATACAAGATTGATAATATAACAGCATGTTACAACCAAAAATTATAGATATGTTGGAGACGTATCATCGCGGTGCCCGGGCACAAGGACTCGAGAGGACTTGCATGCCCACGAGCTCGTTTGAGAGGGTCCCGCGAGGATTAGGACGCCAAAGGCTGGGGCGGCAGGGCTTTGGCGGGGTGTGGTCATGGGCAAGCCCAAGTGCACACACCGTTCCCAGCCCCCGCATGCGAGACGCGCAAGGAAGAACGACGGGCAACTGCCACTCTCCCTTCAACAAAATTTCAAAGAGCGAACACTGCAAGGAGAGAAAAATAAGGATATTCCTGACCCTTGCAAACGGAAGACCAAAAACATATCCGACAAGAAAATGGCAAACGGAAAAAGAGAAGTAAATAAAACGGCAAATTTTGGTGAATTGGGGGAGTGGAGAAAGAGAGGCAAATGGCAAATAATGTAAATTGCGAGGAGATGAGATTTGTGATTAGGAACATGGTATATTTTGAAGATCTTGCCCGCCACCAGTGCCAGAAATTCCTTTTGATGTCGCTTAAAGCTACGTCGGTATTTCCCTAAAGAGGAAGGGATGATGCAGCATAGCGGCAGTAGGTATTTCCCTCAAATATGAAACCAAGGTTATCAAACTAGTAGGAGAACAATGCAACACAACATAAACAACACCCACACACAAATAACAACTTCTCACAACCCGACGTGTGAAAGGGGTTGTCAATCCCTTCCGATGTACGACGCCTCAAGATAGGCAAACATACGTGAGGTAAATTTGTAGTAGATTGATGGATCGAATGCCAAATAAATAAATAAATAAATAAGAATAAATTGCAGCAAAGTACTTTTGGGTTTTTGGTTTAGTAGATCTGAAAATGAAAGTGAATGAAAATAGATCGCAAAGGCAAATATATGAGAAAGAAGACCCGGGGGCCATAGGTTTCACTAGTGGCTTTCTCTCGAGAAAATAAGAAAACGGTGGGTAAACAAATTATTGTTGGGCAATTGATAGAACTTCATATACTCATGACGATATCCAGGCAATGACCATTATATAGGCATCACGTCCAAGATTAGAAGACCGACTCCTGCCTGCATCTACTACTATTACTCCACACATCGACCGCTATCCACCATGCATCTAGTGTATTAAGTTCATGGAGAAACGGAGTCATGCAATAAGAATGATGACATGATGTAATTAAGATCTATCTATGTAGAGATAGACCCCATCGTTTTATCCTTAGTAGCAATGATACATACGTGTTGTTTCCCTTTCTATCACTGGGATCAAGCACCGTAAGATTGAACCCACTACAAAGCAGCTCTTCCCATTGCAAGATAAATAGATCAAGTTGGCCAAACAAAACCCAAATATCGGAGAAGAAATACGAGGCTATAATCAATCAAGCACAAAAGAGATTAAGGAAACTCAAATACGTTCATGGATATAAAATGATATGACTAATCATAAAGTCAAAGTTCATCAGATCCCAACAAACACACCACAAAAGAGTTACATCAGATGGATGTCCAAGAGACCATTGTATTGAGAATCAAGAGAGAGAGATGAACCCATCTAGCTACTAACTACGGACCCGAAGGTCTACAAAGAACTACTCATGCATCATCGTAGAGGCACCAATTGAGGTGGTGAACCCCATCCGAGATGGTGTCTAGATTTGATCTCGTGGTTCTGGACTCTGCAGTAGCTGGATGAATATATCATTGAATCCCCTAGGGTTCTGGAAATATTGGGGTATTTATAGAGAAAAGAGGCAGTTCGGGGAACCCGAGGTGGGCACAACCCACCAGGGTGCGCCTGGGCCTCCTGGCCCGCCCTGGTGGGTTGTGCTCCCCTCGGGGCACCTCCAAGGCACAGCCAGTTCCCGTTGTGTTCCTTATAGCCCATAGAAACTCTCCGTAAAGTTTCGGGGCATTTGGACTCCGTTTGATATTGATTTTTTGTGATGTGAAAAACATGGAAAAGTAGCAACTGGCACTTGGCACTATGTCAATAGGTTAGTACCAAAAAATGATATAAAATGATTATAAAACATACAAGATTGATAATATAAACAGCATGTTACAATCAAAAATTATAGATATGTTGGAGACGTATCATCGCGGTGCCCGGGCGCACGGACTCGAGAGGACGTGCACGCCCACGAGCTTGTTTGAGAGGGTCCCGCGAGGATTAGGACGCCAAAGGCTGGGGTGGCAGGGCTTTGGCGTGGTGTCTTCACGGGCAAGCCCAAGTGCACACACCGTTCCCGGCCCCCGCGTGCGAGACGCGCAAGGAAGAGCGACGGGCAACTGCCACTCTCCCTTCCACGAAATTCCAAAGAGCGAACACTACAAGGAGAGAAAAAGAAGGAGATTCCTGACCCTTGCAAACGGAAGACCAAAAACATATCCGACAAGAAAACGGCGAACGGAAAAAGAGAGGTGAATAAAATGGCAAATTTTGGTGAATTGGGGGAGAGGAAAAAGAGAGGCAAATGGCAAATAATGTAAATTGCGAGGAGATGAGATTTGTGATTAGGAACCTCGTATATTTTGAAGATTTTCCCCACCAACAATGCCAGAAATTCCTTTTGATGTCGCTTAAAGCTACGTCGGTATTTCCCTAAAGAGGAAGGGATGATGCAGCATAGAGGCGGTAGGTATTTCCCTCAAATATGAAACCAAGGTTATCAAACTAGTAGGAGAACAAAGCAACACAACGTAAACAGCACCTGCACACAAATAACAACTTCTCACAACCCGACATGTGAAAGGGGTTGTCAATCCCTTCCGGGGTACGACGCCTCAAGATAGGCAAACATACGTGAGGTAAATTTGTAGTAGATTGATGGAAATAAATAAATAAATAAATAAATAAGAATAAATTGCAGCAAAGTATTTTTGGGTTTTTGGTTTAGTAGATATGAAAATAAAAGCGAATGAAAATAGATCGCAAAGGCAAATATATGAGAAAGAAGACCCGGGGGCCGTAGGTTTCACTAGTGGCTTTCTCTCGAGAAAAATAGAAAATGGTGGGTAAACAAATTATTGTTGGGCAATTGATAGAACTTCATATACTCATGACGATATCCAGGCAATGATCATTATATAGGCATCATGTCCAAGATTAGAAGACCGACTCCTGCCTGCATCTACTACTATTACTCCATACATCGACCGCTATCCAGCATGCATCTAGTGTATTATGTTCATGGAGAAACGGAGTAATGCAATAAGAATGATGACATGCTGTAGTCAAGGTCTATCTATGTAGAGATAGACCCCATCGTTTTATCCTTAGTAGCAATGATACATACGTGTTGTTTCCCTTTCTATCACTGGGATCAAGCACTGTAAGATTGAACCCACTACAAAGCAGCTCTTCCCATTGGAAGATAAATAGATCAAGTTGGCCAAACAAAACCCAAATATCGGAGAAGAAATATGAGGCTATAATCAATCAAGCACAAAAGAGATCAAAGAAACTCAAATCCTTTCATTGATATAAAATGATATGACTGATCATAAAGTCAAAGTTCATCAGATCCCAACAAACACACCACAAAAGAGTGACATCATATGGATGTCCAAGAGACCATTGTATTGAGAATCAAGAGAGAGAGATGAAACCATCTAGCTACTAACTACGGACCCGAAGGTCTACAGAGAACTACTCATGCATCATCGTAGAGGCACCAATGGAGGTGGTGAACCCCATCTGAGATGGTGTCTAGATTTGATCTCGTGGTTCTGGACTCTACGGTAGCCGGATGAATATATCGTTGACGCCCCTAGGGTTCTGGAAATATTGGGGTATTTACAGAGCAAAGAGGCAGTTCGGGGGAACCCGAGGTGGGCACAACCCACCAGGGCGCGCTTGGGCCTCCTGGCCTGCCCTGGTGGGTTGTGCTCCCCTCGGGGCACCTCCCAGGTGCAGCCAGGGCCCGTTGTGTTCCTTCTAGCCCATAGAAACTCTCTGTAAAGTTTTGGGGCATTCGGACTCCGTTTGATATTGATTTTCTGCGATATGAAAAACATGGAAAAACAGCAACTGGCACTTGGCGCTATGTCAATAGGTTAGTACCAAAAAATGATATAAAATGATTATAAAACATACAAGATTGATAATGTAACAACATGTTACAATCAAAAATTATAGATATGTTGGAGACGTATCATCGCGGTGCCCGGGCGCACGGACTCGAGAGGACGTGCACGCCCACGAGCTCGTTTGAGAGAGTCCCGCGAGGATTAGGACGCAAAAGGCTAGGGAGGCAGGGCTTTGGCGTGGTGTGGTCACGGGCAAGCCCAAGTGCACACACCGTTCCCAGCCCCCGCGTGTGAGACGCGCAAGGAAGAGCGACGGGCAACTGCCACTCTCCCTTCAACGAAATTTCAAAGAGTGAACACTGCAAGGAGAGAAAAAGAAGGAGATTCCTGACCCTTCCAAATGGAAGACCAAAAACAGATCCGACAAGAAAATGGCGAATGGAAAAAGAGAGGTGAATAAAATGGCAAATTTTGGTGAATTGGGGTAGAGGAAAAAGAGAGGCAAATGGCAAATAATGTAAATTGCGAGGAGATGAGATTTGTGATTAGGAACCTAGTATATTTTGAAGATCTTTGCCGCCAACAGTGCCAGAAATTCCTTTTGATGTCGCTTAAAGCTACGTTGGTATTTCCCTAAAGAGGAAGGGATGATGCAGCATAGCAGCGGTAGGTATTTCCCTCAAATATGAAACCAAGGTTATCAAACTAGTAGGAGAACAAAGCAACACAACGTAAACAGCACCTGCACACAAATAACAACTTCTCACAACCCGACGTGTGAAAGGGGTTGTCAATCCCTTCCGGTGTACGACGGCTCAAGATAGGCAAACATACATGAGGTAAATTTGTAGTAGATTGATGGATCGAACGCCAAATAAATAAATAAATAAATAAATAAGAATAAATTGCAGCAAAGTTTTTTTGGGTTTTTGGTTTAGTAGATATGAAAATAAAAGCGAATGAAAATAGATCGCAAAGGCAAATATATGAGAAAGAAGACCCGGGGGCCGTAGGTTTCACTAGTGGCTTTCTCTCGAGAAAAATAGAAAACGGTGGGTAAACAAATTATTGTTGGGGAATTGATAGAACTTCATATACTCATGACGATATCCAGGCAATGATCATTATATAGGCATCACGTCCAAGATTAGAAGGCCGACTCCTGCCTGCATCTACTACTATTACTCCACACATCGACCGCTATCCAGCATGCATCTAGTGTATTAAGTTCACGGAGAAACAGAGTAATGCAATAAGAATGATGACATGATGTAGTCAAGATCTATCTATGTAGAGATAGACCCCATCGTTTTATCCTTAGTAGCAATGATACATATGTGTTCTTTCCCTTTCTATCACTGGGATCAAGCACCATAAGATTGAACCCACTACAAAGCAGCTCTTCCCATTGCAAGATAAATACATCAAGTTGGCCAAACAAAACCCAAATATCGGAGAAGAAATACGAGGCTATAATCAATCAAGCACAAAAGATATTAAATAAACTCAAATACTTTCATGGATATAAAATGATATGACTGATCATAAAATCAAAGTTCATCAGATCCTAACAAACACACCACAAAAGAGTCACATCATATGGATCTCCAAGAGACCATTGTATTGAGAATCAAGAGAGAGAGACGAACCCATCTAGCTACTAACTACGGACCCGAAGGTCTACAAAGAACTACTCATGCATCATCGTAGAGGCATCAATGGAGGTGGTGAACCCCATCCGAGATGGTGTCTAGATTTGATATGGTGGTTCTGGACTCTTTGGTAGCTGGATGAATATATCGTTGACTCCCCTAGCGTTCTGGAAATATTGGGGTATTTACAGAGCAAAGAGGCAGTTCGGGGGAACCCGAGGTGGGCACAACCCACCAGGGCATGCCTGGGCCTCCTGGCCCGCCCTGGTGGGTTGTGCCCCCTTAAGGCACACCCCAGGCGCAGCCAGGGCCCATTGTACTCCTTCTGTCCATAGAAATTCTCCGTAAAGTTTCGGGGCATTTGGACTTCGTCTGATATTGATTTTTTGCGATGTGAAAAACATGGAAAAACAGCAACTGTCACTTGGCACTATGTCAATAGGTTAGTACCAAAAAATGATATAAAATGATTATAAAACATACAAGATTGATAATATAACAACATGTTACAATTAAAAATTATAGATATGTTGGAGACGTATCATCGCGGTGCCCGGGCGCACGGACTCGAGAGGACGTGCACGCACACGAGCTCGTTTGAGAGAGTCCCGCGAGGATTAGTACGCCAAAGGCTGGGGCGGCAGGGCTTTGGCGGGGTGTGGTCACGGGCAAGCCCAAGTGCACACACCGTTCCCAGCCCCCACGTGCGAGACGCGCAAGGAAGAGCGACGGGCAACTGCCGCTCTCCCTTCAACGAAATTTCAAAGAGCGAACACTGCAAGGAGAGAAAAAGAAGGAGATTCCTAACCCTTGCAAACGGAAGACCAAAAGCAGATCCGACAAGAAAACGGTGAACGGAAAAAGAAGGTGAATAAAATTGCAAATGTTGGTGAATTGGGGGAGTGGAAAAAGAGAGGCAAATGGCAAATAATGTAAATTGCGATGAGATGAGATTTGTGATTAGGAACCTGCTATATTTTGAAGATCTTCGCCGCCAACAGTGCCAGAAATTCCTTTTGGTGTCGCTTAAAGCTACGTCGGTATTTCCCTAAAGAGGAAGGGATGATGCAGCATAGCGGCAGTAGGTATTTCCCTCAAATATGAAACCAAGGTTATCAAACTAGTAGGAGAACAAAGCAACACAACGTAAACAGCACCTGCACACAAATAACAACTTCTCACAACCCAACGTGTGAAAGGGGTTGTCAATCGCTTCTAGTGTACGACGCCTCAAGATAGGCAAACATATGTGAGGTAAATTTGTAGTAGATTGATGGATCGAACGCCAAATAAATAAATAAATAAATAAGAATAAATTGCAGCAAAGTATTTTTGGGTTTTTGGTTTAGTAGATCTGAAAATAAAAGTGAATGAAAATAGATCGCAAAGGCAAATATATGAGAAAGAAGACCCGGGGGCCCTAGGTTTCACTAGTGGCTTTCTCTCGAGAAAAACAGAAAACGGTGGGTAAACCAATTATTGTTGGGCAATTGATAGAACTTCATATACTCATGACGATATCCAGGCAATGATCATTATATAGGCATCACGTCCAGGATTAGAAGACCGACTCCTGCCTGCATCTACTACTATTACTCCACACATCGACCGCTATCCAGCATGCATCTAGTGTATTAAGTTCATGGAGAAACGAAGTAATGCAATAAGAATGATGACATGATGTAGTCAAGATCTATCTATGTAGAGATAGACCCCATCATTTTATCCTTAGTAGGAATGATACATATGTGTTGTTTCCCTTTCTATCACTGGGATCAAGCACCGTAAGATTGAACCCACTACAAAGCAGCTCTTCCCATTGCAAGATAAATAGATCAAGTTGGCTAAACAAAACCCAAATATCGGAGAAGAAATACGAGGCTATAATCAATCAAGCACAAAAGAGATCAAAGAAACTCAAATACTTTCATGGATATAAAATGATATGACTGATCATAAAGTCAAAGTTCATTAGATCCCAACAAACACACCACAAAAGAGTTACATCATATGGATGTCCAAGAGACCATTGTATTGAGAATCAAGAGAGAGAGATGAACCCATCTAGCTATTAACTACGGACCCGAAGGTCTACAAAGAACTACTCATGCATCATCATAGAGGCACCAATGGAGGTGGTGAACCCCATCCGAGATGGTGTCTAGATTTGATATGGTGGTTCTAGACTCTGCGGTAGCTGGATGAATATATCGTTGACTCCCCTAGCGTTCTGGAAATATTGGGGTACTTACAGAGCAAAGAGGCACAACCCACCAGGGCATGCTTGGGCCTCCTGGCCCGCCCTGGTGGGTTGTGCCCCCTTGAGGCACCCCCAGGTGCAGATAGGGCCCGTTGTACTCCTTCTGGCCCATAGAAATTCTCCGTCAACTTTCGGGGCATTTGGACTTCGTCTGATATTGATTTTGTGCGATGTGAAAAACATGGAAAAATAGCAACTGGCACTTGGCACTATGTCAATAGGATAGTACCAAAAAATGATATAAAATGATTATAAAACATACAAGATTGATAATATAACAGCATGTTACAATGAAAAATTATAGATATGTTGGAGACGTATCATCGCGGTGCCCGGGCGCACGGACTCGAGAGGACGTGCACGCTCATGAGCTCGTTTGAGAGAGTCCCGCGACGATTAGGACGCCAAAGGCTGGGGCGGCAGGGCTTTGGCGGGGTGTGGTCACAGGCAAGCCTGAGTGCACACACCGTTCCCAGCCCCCGCGTGCGAGACGCGCAAGGAAGAGCGACGGGCAACTACCGCTCTCCCTTCAACAAAATTTCAAAGAGCTAACACCGCAAGGAGAGAAAAAGAAGGAGATTCCTGACCCTTGCAAACGGAAGACCAAAAACTCCAAATTTCATTCAAGAAGTTGCAAACCAGCTATAGAAAGCAAGCAAAAGAACTGCCGCGTCTGGCACCTAGACTAGTCTTCTTCTCTTCCCACAAGTGCGGAGCATGGGTCCTCCACTAGGACATGGGTGGGAGCCCCCGTGAGGCCTAGGCGCGGCACACAGGAGACTCCAAGGCATGTACAGCCCCAACTCATTATTACATGAGAGTGTAATGAGCGAAGATCTTCACAGGCACGGAGCATTGGTCATGGGTAGAACTTCCAGAGATGCTGGATGTTCTAGGCCGTCTGGATGGGGATCCCGTAATGTGTCTCCAGGTGCGTGGCGCCAAGCCTGGAGACATGGGCGATCGTGAACGGGCCCTCCCAGATGGGTGAGGGATTTTGAAGCCCTTCCTTGGAGAGCACCCGCCTCAGGATAAGATCACCCACCTGGAGTGTCCTGTAGTGGACATTGCGGCTGTGGTACCGCCGCAACGCCTGCTGGTACCTCGCCGCATGGAGCGAGGCTTGACGGCGGCGTTCCTTCCCTACATGAGGTCCATACCCCGTGAGCCGTCCTGGAGTGCTTCATCAAATGCCAAGACCCGCGCAGAGTGATGCCTGACCTCGTGAGCGAGGACCGCCTCGACTCCGTAGACGAGGAAGAACAAAGTCTCTCCCGTCGGCTTGGTCACGGTGGTGCGGATGGACCACAGCACGGACTGGAGCTCATTGAGCCAGCCCCTGCCGCAGGCCTCGAACTTCTTCTTGAAGGTCCTCTTCTTGAGGCCTCTCAGGACCTCTGCGTTGGCATGCTCAGCCTGGTCATTGCTCCGAGGGTGTGCCACCGAAGCATAGCATATCTGTATTGCAAGGTTAGCACAATATGTTTTGAAAAGGTTGCTGGTGAACTATGAGACATTGTTGATTTTAATGTAGTTAGGAACCCTGAAGCGGCTCACGGCCCTTGATGAACTTGATGGCTGAGCCGGACGGGATGGTGCGGACGGCCTCCACCTCCGCCCACTTGGTGAACTTGTCGATGGCGACGTAGAGGCAGTGGTAGCCCCTGCGCGCTCAAGGGAACGGGCCTAGGATATCTAGCGCCAGACCGCGAACGGCCATGAGAGCAGGATGGTCTAGAGCCCCTGATCGGGGAGGTGGATCTGCTTTGTATGGATCTGACAGGCCTCGCAAGATCTTACCAACTCCGTGGCTTCATTGAGTGTCATGGGCCAGTAGAAACCGCTGCAGAACGCCTTGCCCACAAGGGTGCGCGATGAGGAATGATGCCCGCAGTCCCCGCCATGTATGTCGGCCAACAGCTCACAACCCCGCTCCCTGAAGATGCATCGTAGAGAAAGATCATTCGGGTGCTTTTGGTAGAGCTCACCATCCTGGATGCAGTACATAGTGGCCTGGCGGGCCACCAGCTCCGCGTCCTCCTCCTTCTTTGGCAGGGCGCCCCGGAGTAGGTATGCCTTGAACTCCTCATACTAGCACCCCTCCTAATGCACGAGCACAAGGAGCAAGCAGGCCCTTGAAGTTGGGCCGCAAGCCTGGGCGACTAAAAGGGGTGCCGGGGGAAGCTCCTCTTGAGGCGATGCTGGTCCGGCAGCGTGGCATGCTGCCGACGGCTTGAAAAGCTGCTCCTCAAAGACGCCGGGCTCCTAAGGTTAACGCCGGGACGCCCTCTTGGCGATGTCGTCCGCCTCCTTGTTCGTGCCACGCGGCATGTGCTGCAATTCCAAGCCTAAGAATTGTTTCTCAATTTTTCCTACATCCTCAAGGTATATGCCTCCATGTGCTCATCCTTTTTCTTGTACGCCTTGTTGGAGAAGTTGATGAGGAGATGGGAGTCAACCCTGATGGTGAGGCACCTCACCCACAGAGCCACCACAACCTTGAGGCCGGCGATTAGGCCCTCGTATTCTATGATGTTGTTGGAGACCTTCTTGCCATGCTGGAAGTAGAGCTACACGGCATAGTAGAGCTTGTCTTGGGTGGGCGAGATGAGCACGGCTCCAACCCCCGCGCTTTGATGCGTGAATGCTCTGTCAAAGTACATGACCCAACCATCTGGTGCTTCTCTTTCAGGTGCGAGAGAACGGTCCTCGCCCACCTCTCGTTGAGGGACATCAGTCCATTCTGCTACAAAGTCAGCGAGGGTCGCACCTTTGATGATCCTGGTGGTGCTGAAATCCAACTGGAAGGCCTGCAGTTCGATGTTGCATTCGACAACCATTCCCGGCTTGCCGGACTTGACGACAAACACACATTTCTCTGGGTTGGGTTGCAGGTTCACTTTGCGCAAGCTGGCGAATGTCTCCTCCGGATCTTTGATAAGGGTTCTTGCCTCCCAAGATTTCACCACTATGTCATCAATGTATGCCTCGACGTTCCTCCTGAGCTACTGGCCTAGGTCGATGTGCATTAGCTGCTCGAAGGTTGCTCCGGCATTGCGCAGCCGGAACGACATTCAGGTGTAGCAGTACACCCCGCACGGGATCAGGAAATTTTTCTTCTAAACATCATGCACCGCCATCTTGATTTGGTGATAGCCAGAGAGGGCATCTAGGAAGCACATTAAATCGCACTATGCGGTGGAGTCCATGCCTTGATCAATGCGTGGGAGAGGTAAAGGGTCTTGGGGACAAGCCTTGTTGAGGTTGGTGAAATCCATGTACATGCGCTCCTTCCCGCCCTTCTTGGGGACGATGACCGGGTTCGCCAACCAATCTGGATGTCGTCCTTCTTGAATGACGCCGGCTCGTGCAGCTTGCAGGTCCCCGGGACGATGAACGGCTACTTCTCGGGGCTTGCCTCCGCGCCTTCTGCTTTACTGGGCGCGCGTTGGGGCATACCATCAGGTGGTGCTCCATTACCCCACGCAGAACCACGATCAGGTCCGCCGGTTCCCATACAAACATGTCCTTGTTCGCGTGGAGGAAACTGACCAGCGCCTCTTCCTGGTCTTGGGGGAGGCCGGTGCATATGGTGAAGGTAGAGCCCGATCCTCCGTCCTAATCGACTAGCACCTGCTTCGTCTCGGCCCGGTCTTGAGAAAACAATTGCTTCTTCATTGCTGGCGCAGCCCCGGGCCTTCTTGAGCTCCCTCCCCGTTTGGTCGCGCGGCCGCCGCGGCCTTGAAGGTGAGCTTGAGGGGCAGGAGCACATCCTTGGTATCTCCCGCCATGGTGAGTACGCTGCAACTTCCGGTCATCTTATTAGGTTGTAGCCAGGATGATACACCGCCATGAACTTGGCCAAGGCTGGATTCCCAAGGATGGCGTTGTATGGGAGGCCGATGCGGGCGATGTTGAAGTCAATGAGCTCAGTGTGGTAGTTATCGCGTGTTGCAATGGTGAGGAGGAGGCGGATATACGTAGAGGGTTGGTGGAGCCATCAACGACCCTAGAGAATGGCTTGGTGGGGAGGAGCCGGCCAAAGGGTACATGAAGCAGGCTGAATGCTTCCACCTAGAGGACGTTGAGGCCAACGGCGCCGTCGATGAGAGTCCTAGTGACTGCGACGTTGCAGATGGTGGGGGTGCAGAGCATAGGGAGTGCGTCAGCATCGACTGTGGTCTTGGGGTGGTCCCTTGAGCCGAAGATTAGGTTAGCCTTAGGAGCCACCCAGCCTGGAGGGGCTCCCCGCTGCACATGGGCAGCGCACACCCGACGGAAGAATTGCTGGACATGGCGGTCCGAGCCTGGCACCTACGAGCTGCCAAGGAGGGCCGCGACGTCATCGGGCGCTGGTGCCGTGAAGCGCACGATGAAGAGGTCGCACAACACTTCCTAGGAGGCCATCGAAGACTCCAGCAAGACCAGGAGCCAGGCGGGCGATACGCTCATAAGGGCCATGGGGATCCAATTAGCCATGACCTTATCGTCGCCGTCGGTTGTTTGGACATTCTCTGCATACGCCTGGAGAAACCCTGTCGAATCCGTTGTGTCGTCTGATATGTCTCCGTCGTATCTACTTTTCCAAACTCTTTTGCCCTTGCTTTGGACTCTAACTTGCATGATTTGAATGGAACTAACCCAGACTGACGCTATTTTTAGCAGAATTGCCATGGTGTTATTTTTGTGCAGCATAAAAAGTTCTCTGAATGACCTGAAACTTCACGGAGATAAGTTTTTGAATTAATAAAAAATATTGGCGAAAGAATCAAGTGAAGAGTGGCCACAAGGGTGGGGGTATGCCCTCTGACCTTGTGGGGCCCCTGGACCTCCACGGACCTCAACTCCAACTCCATATATTCACTTTCGAGGAGAAAAAATCAGAGAGAAGGATTCATCGTGTTTTATGATACGGAGCTGCCGCCAAGCCATGTTCTTCCTCTGTAGGACATATCTAGAGTCCGTTTTGGGCTCCGAAGAGGGCAATCCGTCGCCATCGTCATCATCAACCATCCTCCATCACCAATTTCATGATGCTCACCACCGTGTGTGAGTAATTCCATCATAGGCTTGCTGGACTGTGATGGGTTGGATGAGATTTACCATGTAATTGAGTTAGTTTGGTTATGGTTTGATCCTTAGTATCCACTATGTTCTAAGATTGATGTTGATATGACTTTGCAATGCTTAATTCTTGTGACTAGGGCCCGAGTGCCATGATTTTAGATCTGAACCTATTATGTTTTCATGAATATATTTGTGTTCTTGATCCTATCTTGCAAGTTATAGTCACCTACTACATGTTATGATCCGGCAACCCTGGAGTGATAATAGTCGGGACCACTCCCGGTGATGACTGTAGTTTGAGGAGTTCATGTATTCACTAAGTGTTAACACTTTGGTCTGGTACTCTATTAAAAGGAGGCCTTAATATCCCTTGGTTTCCACTAGGACCCCTCTGCCATGGGAGGGTAGGACAAAAGATGTCATGCAAGTTCTTTTCCATAAGCACGTATGACTCTATTCGGAATACATGCCTACATTATAGTGATGAACTGGAGATACTTTTGTGTCACCCTATGTTATAACCATTGCATGATGAATGCCATCAGACATAATTATCCATCATTGATCCATTGCCTACAAGCTTTTCACATATTGATCTTTGCTAAGTTACTTTTCCGTTGCCACTGTTCCGATTACTACGAAACTACTACTGTTACTTTTGCCACCGTTGCCGCTACTTCCATACTACTTTGCTACTAAATATTTTGTTGTATACATTAAGTCTTTCAGGTGTGTTGAATTGACAACTCAGCTACTAATACTCAAGAATATTCTTTGGCCCCCCTTGTGTCGAATCAATAAATTTGGTTTGAATACTCTACCCTCGAAAATTGTTGCGATCCCCTACACTTGTGGGTTATCAAGATCATTTTCTGGCACTGTTGCCAGGGAGCATAGCTCTATTCTCCGAGTCACATGGGATTTATATCTGCTAATCACTATGAGGACTTTGAAAGATAAAAGAACTAAGATTTTTTCCTCAACTACAAGGGGAGGTAATGTACTGCCATCTATCTCTGCACTTGATTCTCCTTCTGTTTTGAGTAAAATTGCGACACCTAGACTTGCTATTGATTCCAATATGTCGCATGTTATCGATGATGCCACTTCTGCTATGCATGATGCTTATGATGAAACTACGTCTCTGCTTGATAATACTGTGCCACTAGGTGAATTTCTTGATGAACAACTTGCTAGGGTTAGAGAGAATGAAATTACTAAAACTGATGATATTATTGAAACGGAAGATTATGATTCT
This sequence comes from Triticum aestivum, assembly GCF_018294505.1. NCBI lineage: Eukaryota > Viridiplantae > Streptophyta > Magnoliopsida > Poales > Poaceae > Triticum > Triticum aestivum. The sequence goes on along the minus strand of NC_057809.1, from coordinate 277,641,601 downwards.
CCCCCTAGATATGAATTGTGTGTTGTTCCCGAGGGTTATGTTACAGATGAAGAAACTGCTAGAGACTTCTTTGCTTGCAATGATAGAGAGGATCTTAAGAAATTATTAGCTAAGCTAAAATAAAAATCCTTGAATGCTAGAATGAAATATGATCCTGCTTTGGCTACTTCACCTATCTTTGTTACTGATAAGGATTATGAATTTTCTTCCGATCCTGAGTTAATTACTTTGGTTGAATACGATCTGTTTCATGGTTATGAATCTGAAACTATCGTGGCACATCTTAATAAATTTAATGATATAGCCACCATATTTGCTCATGAGGAAAAAATCCACTATTACTATATTCTTAAATTGTTTCCTTTCTTGTTGAAGGGTGATGCTAAGTTATGGTTTAATTCTCTTGCTCCTAGTTGTGTGCATAGTCCCCAGGATATGATTTACTACTTCTCTACAAAATATTTCCCCGCTCATAAGAAGCAAGCTGCTTTAAAGGAAATATTTAATTTTGTGCACATTGAAGAAGAGAGTCTCCCACAAGCTTGGGGAGGCTTCTCCAATTACTTAATGCTTTGCCTGATCATCCTCTCAAGAAAAATGAAATACTTGATATCTTCTATAATGGACTAAGGGATGCTTCCAGAGACCACCTGGATAGTTTTGTTGGTTGTGTCTTTAGGGAAAGAACTGTTCAGGAAGCTAAATCGCTATTGAATAATATATTGAGTAATGATAATGATTGGACACTTCCTTAACCAACTCCAAAGCCAACTCCGAAGAAAAGGGGTATTTTATTTCTCAGTCCTGAAGATATGCAAGAGGCAAAGAAATCTATGAAAGAAAAAAGTATTAAAGCTGAAGATGTTAAGAACCTACCACCTATTGAAGAAATACATGGTCTTGATAACCCGACACAGGTAGTAGAGGTAAACTCTCTCCGTAGATTTGATGAAGGTGATATTCCTCATAATAAGTCTGCTAGTCAATGCTTGGATGAGTTTGATAATTTTATTGTTAAACAATAAAATTTGAATGCTTATGTTAGTAGACAATTGAAACATAATGCTTACATGCTTGACCACTTGGGTGATTATATGAGTAGAACTGTTAATGATCTTAAGCTTATTAGTAAACATGCTTCCATGGTTACAACTCAAGTATAACAAGTACTTAAAGCTCGAGATGGTTAGCTTAATGAGTTGAACAGTAAGAACAATGATAATGCTGTTAGGGTTATGACTAGAGGTGGTAAGATGACCCAGGAACCTTTGTATCCTGAGGGCCGTCCTAAGAGAGTTGAGAATGATTCTTAGAGAACTAAAACTGATGCACCTAGTCCCTGTACTAAAAAGAAAAATAAAACTAGTAGGACTTTGCATGCTAGTGAACCTGCTATAGATTCACTTGAGAATCCCAATGATATTTCTATTTATGATGCTGAGACACAATCTGGTGATGAACATGAACCTAGTACTAGTGTTAATGATGATGTTCAAGTTGATGCTCAAACTACTAATGATAATGATGTAGAGATTGAACCTGCTGTTGATCTTGATAACCCAAAATCAAAGAATCAACATTATAATAAGAGAGACTTCGTTGCTAGGAAACATGGTAAAAAAAGAGAACTATGGGTTGAGAAACCCATGCCCTTTCCTCCTCAGCCATCCAAGAAAAAGGATGAAGAGGATTTTGAGCGCTATGATTTTGAGCGTTTGACTGATATGCTTAAAATGCCTCCTTATGCTAAGTATATGAAAGATATTGTTACCAATAAAATAAGGATACTGGAATCTGAAATTTCCACCATGCTTGCTAATTATACTTTTAAGGGTGGAATACCTAAGAAACATGGAGATCCAGGAGTACCCACTATACCATGCTCCATTAAAGAAACTATGTTAAAACTGCTTTATGTGATCTTGGAGCCGGTGTAAGTGTTATGCCTTTCTCTTTGTATCGTAGACTTGAATTGTGATGAGGACATGACTACCTTGGATACGACCAAAAATATTGCATACATGCATATTTGTCAAGTGATTTCTAATGCAAACTATTCAATAATCTATTTATGTTATCCAGAACAAAAATACCTCACACACTTTTGTGTTTTGTCTAATTGCAGGTGTATGGGACATTTGTACAATCCACATATGAAGATAAGGGAAAAGAAGAAGTTTATGTTGTGTTGAAAAAGTCCTCTCACGTCACTTTTGGGCCAAGAGAAGATAGAGTCCAAGTCTTTCACGTTCTGGATTCAGATTCGGACTGCACAGACATACCTGACTCAAAACGCCAACAACTTTTTCATACGGACTCCGAATTGGGTAATTCTTTTTTTGTTGGAAACTAGATTTCGTGCTCTTTCCAACCCAATTGGAATCACCTTCAAATTGGTCCGGAGCGTTGAGTTACGAACGAAACAATCTGATGTTGCAGCAGAATCCGAGTCAAACCACAAGCTTGGGCCCATGAGCCTTGTACGACCTAGGGTTAGTTTTAGGCTGCCTTGGGACGTCCTCCCACCTCCTTGGCCGCCACCCCTTGCTCCTATATAAGTAGATCCATCTAGTAGCTTTTTCCTTGGGATTTGTTCAGTTGAAAGTTAGCCATTGCAACTTCGTGTACTTCGTTTGTGTCCAACGACCAGACCAAGACCGCTTCCGGATCCCCACCATTATCAATACTTCATATATATTTGCGATATTCAGATTGCTTTATCATATTCTTGCTCGTTCTTCGATTGTTTGCAGGAATAGACCTTCGTGGTCAGGCTGACCGTGCTTCCAGCATCGTCAGTAACCTCAGGAGATTGGTTTAGCAGTTGCTAAGGCGCAACGTCGTGCACGTTTGTAGTCGGATCATCAAAGTCGTCTCCACCAAATCGATAGTTATCATCTCATCGAAAGATCGGGACACCCTCGCCTCTATCAAATTGAATAAGTTGACACCTACTGAAATTTCTTGGCAAATGGCTAATAAATCAACTGCTATACCCATCGGTATTTGTGAGGATGTGCTTGTTGTGGTTGCAAATGTTACTATCTTAACAGAGTGTTATTCTTGATATTTGCGTGGATGACAGTATGTCGATCATCCTTGGTAGACCCTTTTTGAATACTATAGGGGCTGTTATTGATTGCAACAAAGGCAATGTCACTTTTCACGTTAATGGTAATGAGCATACAGTACACTATCCGAAGAAACAAGCTCAAGTTCATAGTATCAATTCTATTGTAAAAATTTCAACTATTACTATTGGAGGTTTTGAATTCTCTCTTCCTACTGCCAAAAAGAAATATGATATTCTTATTGTTGGGTAAATGCATATCCCCGTTGAGGTAACCTAGTGTTATTCGAAAATTCTCTGGTTTCATGTCATTCGGAAGAATTTTGTTAATAAGACTTGATCAACCTTGTTAATGGATCCCTTTTGATGGGAATGATATGGATGAATTTAGAAGGCACAACTCTCTGTACCCAACTTTTACTTTCTATTATTTAGATTGAATAAAGCAAAAATAGTATTTTTTGTGTGTTTTCTGATTTATCCATGCAATAAAAAATGTCTCGAAAATAAAAGTTCTCCAAATGCCCAGAAAATTTAGTATGATTTTTCATGGAATATTTGAGAATTTCTGGCACTTAGAAAACACCAGGGGGCCTCACCAGCTGGCCACAAGGGTGGAGGGCGCGCCCTCCCCCCTTTGGGCGCACCCCCTGACCTTGTGGGCCCCACATGGTCACCCTCCACTTATTCCAGCAGCCATCCACTCCTTCCTCCAGAAAAAAATCACTCCATTGCTCAAACTCATGTTCTTGATCATCTTGCTGGCATTTTCGATCTCCTTGCTCAAAGCTCCATTCACAAAACTGCTTTGGGGGATTGTTCTTTGGTATGTGACTCCTCCAATGGTCCAATTAGTTTTTGTTCTAGTGCTTTATTTATAGCAAATTTTTGCTGCTATGGGGACCTTGTTCTTGAGCTTGCATGTCAAATTTATATGGTCCAAAGTAGTTATAATGCATGATATAGCCTCGAGGCACTTGTAGGAGTAGTTCCTATCAATTTTTCTTTGTTTGGTTCACTTTCATTTTGAGTCACTAAAAATTTCAGAAAATTTCAGAGGAAGAAAAATGTCTAGGAAAATATACCAAGGTGGTTCTTCAAGGAAGCAAGCACCGAGGCACATGATACACGAATTGGACTTTGAACCACCAAGGGAAGCTCAAGTGAAGCCGTTTGAATATGGATCGTGCAGGTTTCAAGGATGAATTCTATGTGTACATACAAAATGCCAGCCTTGAGGACTTCTTATCAGACAAGTGCTTACAATATTATTATCTCACCGATTCCTTCGTGCGGAGGTTTGAGTTTTCATCCAAGCGTAATACTCATACTATCTTGTTTGATCTTTATGATGAATCTTATACCATGGACCTAGAAGATTTTTGCCATGCATGCAAAATTCCACAATGGGGTAGTCTTAGTGAGCCTCATAAATCTGAATATCATGACTTCCTTGCTAGCATCATTGTTGGAGAAACTAGAAATATCACATAAGCCTCCATGGGGACCATTCATTTTCCTGCCATACATTATTTTGCTCTCTTAATAGGCAGATGCCTTAATGGTAAACATGATCATAGCCACCTTTGTGCCTCAAATCTTAGTGTCTTCAAGTGTGCGGTGTTAGGTGATAAACGATATAATTTGGGGGCCATTATTTCTAGGAGGTTACATCTTAATGCTAAGGATGGAGATTTATTTGGTGGGATTTATGCAACTTGTTTAGCTAATTATTTGGGCATATCCATAAGAGGGTACGACATGGAGTTGCCACCTGCCTTTCTAGATTATGAGGCTATGGTGCGATACCAGTTTCTTGAGAGGAATGAAAGGTTCCTCTAGTATCGAATAATTTTCGACAGACGGCATGCCGTCCATATTACTCATCCTACTCCTGCCTTCTATAACTTTTAGGTAAACATGAGATATTTCATAACCAGAGAGGAGGCAAATGAGTACGAGAGAGCAGCTGAGGCCGCTCGCCTCCAGGAAGCAGCTCGTCAGGCGGTAGCTGCCGCATCACAGTATGACCCCAACTATGATTCCAGATATCATCTAGGCCAGTGGTGGCCTTAGACCAACATAGGCCGAAAGCCTAAGCCTGGGGGAGTACATATTTCTCACCAACATTACATTCATGTTCACACACTCATTTCAGTAGTCGGTGTTCATACTTTTTCATTGTATTATCCATGTTACTTTATTTCTTTTTCCGCTTTCTTCTTGTGTGTTTGATAAACCTTAGGAAAAACCAAAAAAATAGTTGTAGTTAGTTTTACCTTTTATGCATGCTCAGTAGTAGTAGTATTAATAGAAAACCCAAAAAGATTTCTCATTCTTCTTTTGTTTGTTGGGATTTTACCCATGTAAATAGTTTTTCTAGTTCTTGTTTTACCTTCTTGAGAAAAAAACAAAAACTCCAAAAACATTTCAGTGTGTTTCTTCGAATTTCTTTTCTTTTCTTTGGGGGTTGAGAGGAGAAGACCATGATGAAAATGTTGAGTTGCTCTCATATGCATTATTGTTGATCTAACAAAGAGCCCATATTACCTTGTCTTCTCCTTTGAATAAATGTTTGCAGAATCCAGCTTAGTCCAATGCACGTGCACTATTATTATCCACACTGTTCGGTCATGCAAGTGAAAGGCAATAATGATGATATATGATGAAATGATTGAGATGAGGAAAATCTGGTATGAACTCGACCTATCTTGTTTTCGTAAATATGATTAGTTCATCGTTCTTGATTCAGCGTATTATGAATGAAACATGTTCGCAATGACAACTAGAGATTATAGATACTCATGCCATGCTTAATTAGCTAGGAGTTTATAAAGGTTTACCTTGCGTGCCAACATGGAAATTAAAATGGTTGTGATGTAGTATGATAGGATGGTATCCTCCTTTGAATGATTCGAGTGGCGTGACTTGGCACATGTTCACGCATGTAGTTGAAACAAAATCAACATAGCCTCTACAATATTTATGTTCATGCTGATTTATATCCTACTCATGGTTGCACTCAATGTTGGTTAATCTCAATGCATGTTTATGACTGTTGTCGCTCTCTAGTTGGTCGCTTCCCAGTGTCTTAGCCTTCACTTGTACTAAGCGGGAATACTGCTTGTGAATCCACTTTCGTAAACCCCAAAGTTGTTCCATATGAGTCCACCGTACCTTCCTATATGCAGTATTTACCTGCCGTTTCAAGTTAATTTGCATGTGCCAAACTCTAAACCTTCAAATGATAATATGTTTTGTATGCTCGAATCGCTCATGTACCAACTAGGGCTATCAATATCATCCATGCTAGGTGGTTATTCTCATGATGAGTGGACTCCGCTCAACATTCACGAGAAAATGGTCGGTGATATGTCTCCAACATATCTATAATTTTTGATTGTTCCATGCTATTATATTACATGATTTGGATGTTTTACATGCATTAATATGCTATTTTATATGATTTTTGGGACTAACCTATTAACCTAGAGCCCAGTGCTAGTTTCTGTTTTTTCCTTGTTTTAGAGTTTCGCAGAAAAGGAATACCTAACAGAGTCCAAATGGAATGAAACTTTCGCGATGATTTTTCTTGGACCAGAAGACATCCAGAGGGCTTGGAGTGCACGTTAGGAAAGCCACGAGGTGGCCACAAGGCCGAAGGGTGCGCCCAAGGGGTAGGACGCGCCCCCACCCTTGTGGGCCCCTCGTGACTCCACTGACCTATTTCTTCTTCCTATATATTCTCAAATATCCCAAAACCATCTGGGAGAGCCACAAAACCACTTTTCCACCGCCGCAACCTTCTTTACCCGTGAGATCCCATCTAGGGGCCTTCTCCGGCATCCTGCCGGAGGGGATTCGATCATAGAGGGCTTCTACATCAACACCATTGCCTCTTCGATGAAGCGTGAGTAGTTTACCACAGGCCTACGGGTCCATAGCTAGTAGCTAGATGGCTTCTTCTCTCTCTTTGATTCTCAATACAAAGTTCTCCTCGATGTTCTTGGAGATCTATTTGATGTAATACATTTTTGTGGTGTGTATGCCGAGATCCGATGAATTGTGGATTTATGATCAGCTTATCTATAAATATTATTTGAATCTCTGTTGAATTATTTGTATGCATGATTTGATTTGTTTGCAAGTCTTCGAACTATCGATTTGGTTTGGCCAACTAGATTGGTTTTTCTTGCAATGGGAGAAGTGCTTAGCTTTGGGTTCAATCTTGCGGTGCTCGATCCTAGTGACAAAAGGGGAACTGACACGCATTCTATTGTTGCCATAGAAGATAACAAGATAGGGGTTTTCATCATATTGCTTAAGTTTATCCCGCTACATCATGTCATCTTACTTAATGCATTACTCTGTTCTTATGAACTTAATACACTAGATGCAGGCAGGAGTCGGTCGATGTGTGGAGTAATAGTAGTAGATGCAGAATTGTTTCGGTCTACTTGACACGGACGTGATGCCTACATTCACGATCATTGCCTTAGATATCGTCATAACTTTGTGATTTTCTATCAATTGCTCGGCACTAATTTGTTCACACACCATTATATTTTCTATCTTGAGAGAAGCCTCTAGTGAAACCTATGCCCCCAGGTCTATTTTCCATCATATAAGTTTCCGATCTACAACTTTAGTTTCCTATTTACTTTCTTTGCAATCCTTTACTTTCCGTTCTATAAACCAAAAATATTACTTTACTGTTTATCCATCTCTATCATATCTCACTTTGCAAATAACCATGAAGGGATTGACAACCCCTTTGTTGCATTGGGTGCAAGTTGGTGTTTGTTTGTGCAGGTATTCGGTGGCTTGTTGTGTTGTCTCCTACTGGATTGATACCTTGGTTCTCAAAAGCTGAGGAAAATACTTACTCTACTTTGCTGCATCACCCTTTCCTCTTCAAGGGAAAATCCAACACAAGCTCAAGAGGTAGCATGAAGAATTTCTAGCACCGCTGTCGGGGAGATCTATGCCAAGCCGAGACATACCAAGTACCCATCATGAACTCTCAACTCTCGCATTACATTATTTACCATTCGCCTCTCATTTTCCTCTCCCCCACTTCTAAAATGATTTTTGAAAAGATTCGCCTTTTCTTCACTAGTCTTCCATTCGCGTTCTTCATTTTCTCGTTTGCCAGCTGCCACCATGTATGAAACTGGGGAGGTTGTTGCTGAAAATCTTGAGGAGAAACTTTAAACTTGCTCTTTGGATCCCGGAACTGAAAAGCCTCCTAATTACAAAACTAAAATCTTTCGTATAGGAGATGGTAATATTATTGGGAAAAGTGTTAACCAAGAATTCTTTGATTGTATGGGATCATTTCCTATTAATAAAAGAATTATTCTTCTTGAGACAAACTGTTTTGCTTGTTGAGAAATTAGAAACAAAATTTGTGCATCTTCATCCTGCTTTGCAAATAGTGATTTATGAACTTCCTAAAATCAATCATCCCATAGCTAAAAAGATTGCCACTATTATCCTTATGCGTGAATTTGATTTTATTATACAAGAAGCTAGAGATATTTTTTCTTTCTATAAAAAGGATGTTGAACACCCTCCAATTATAGACATCCTCCATGATAAAGAAACTATGCGCAGTTTGGAATCTAGGGACTACTAATCTTATAGTGCAAATCTTAGAAGAAGAGTTCCTCATTCAGAGATATCTCAATATTTGTATCTTGAGACTTTCGAGGAGTTTGATTGGATAACTAGAGGAATTTATGTAGGGTTTAATATAGATTGGTTGAATAAAATTATGAAGGAACCTGTTAGAAACGAGCTATCTACGTATTTTGTATGATGACATATACGGTGATGATCCTAATTATGGGTTTATGAATGTTAAGATCACCAATCAAAGTCCCTTCCATGATTTAAGTTAATCTACTAGGAGTGAAATAAAAGAAATAATAATATTGCTAAGAATTTTTTTGGAAGAATTTATGAGAAAAGAATTGCATACCGAAGATGATAATACCTAGATCTATTCGTGTTTTTGCCTAGCTAAGGCCGTCATACAATAGCGCTAGTTGGGAGGCAACCCAATTTTATTTTCGTTCCTACTTTTTAGGTCCTGTTTTGAAATAAATAATTCATCTAGCCTATGGTTAGATGTGGTTTTGTGTATTAATTAGTGTTTGTGCCAAGTAAGACCTTTGGGATAGCTTATGGTAATAGTTGATTTGATCTTGCTAAAAAACAGAAATTTTGCGCTCACGAAAACAATTATCATTTTTGGCTGAAGAGGGATTTTTAGTTGATTCTTTTTCCAGAAGATTAATAGACAAATTTACTAGGTCTTCCTAAGGTATCAGGATTTTTGGAGTTACAGAAGTATTCGAAATATCCTGATTACTACAGACTGTTCTGTTTTTGACAGATTATGTTTTTCGCGTGTTGTTGGCTTATTTTGATGAATCTATGGCTAGTATCGGGGGCATTAACCATGGAAAAGTTGGAATACAGTAGATATTACACCAATATAAGTAAAGAATGAGTTCACAAAAGTACCAAAAGTGGTGATTTATTTTCTTATACTAACGGAGCTTACGAGATTTTCTGTTGAAGTTTTGTGTTGTGAAGTTTTCATGTTTTGGGAGGAATTGATGGATTATGGAATAAGGAGTGGCAAGAGCCTAAGCTTAGGGATGCCCAAGGCACCCCAAGGTAATATTCAAGTATGCCAAAGAGCCTAAGCTTGGGGATGCCCCGGGAAGGCATCCCCTAGTTCATCTTCGTCTATCAATAACTTTACTTGAGGCTATATTTTTATTCACCACATGATATGTGTTTTGCTTGGAGCATCTTGTATGATTTGATTCTTTGATTTTTAGTTTACCACAATAATCCTTGCTGTACACACCTTTTGAGAGAGACACGCATGAATCATGATTTGTTAGAATACTCCATGTGCTTCACTTATATCTTTTGAGCTACGCAATTTTTGCTCTAGTGCTTCATTTATATCTTGTAGAGCACGACGGTGGTTTTATTTTGTAGAAATTGTTGAACTCTCGTACTTCACTTATATTTTGTTGAGAGTCTTTAAAAACAGCATGGTAATTTTCTTTGGTTATAAAATTAGTCCTAATATGATAGGCATCCAAGAGGGATATAATAAAAACTCTCATATAAAGCGCATTGTATACTAGGAGAAGTTTGATTCTTTATGATTGTTTTGAGATATGAAGATAGTGATATTAGAGTCATGCTAGTAAGCAGTTGTGAATTTGAGAAATACTTGTGTTAAGGTTTGTGAGTCTCGTAGCATGGACGTATGGTGAACCGTTATGTAATGAAGTTGGAGCATGCGATATTTTTTTATTGTCTTCCTTATGAGTGGTGGTCAGGGACGAGCAATGGTCTTTTCCTACCAATCAATCCCCCTAGGAGCATGCACATAGTACTTTTTTGATGACTAATAGATTTTTGCAATAAGTATGTGAGTTCTTTATGTCTAATGTTGAGTCCATGGATTATACGCACTCTCACCTTTCCGCCGTTGCTAGCCTCTCTTGTACCGCACTACTTTCGCTGGTATCATAAACCCACCATATACCTTCCTCAAAACAACCACCATACCTACCTATTATGGCATTTCCATAGCAAATTGAAGATATATTGCCATGCAACTTTCCACCGTTCCGTTTATATGACACGCTCCATCATTGTCATATTGGTACGCATGATCATGTAGTTTACATCGTATATGTGGCAAAGCCACCATTCATAATTATTTCATACATGTCACTCTTGATTCATTGCACATCCCGGTACACTGCCAGAGGCATTCACATAGAGTCATATTTTGTTCTAGTATCAATTTGTAATTTTTGAGTTGTAAGTAAATAAAAGTGTGATGATCTTCATTATTAGAGCATTGTCCCATGTGAGGAAATAAAAAAAGGAGAGAAAGGCCAAATAAAAAAGAGAAGGACCAAAAAATGAGAGAAAGGAGAGAAGGGACAATGTTACTATCCTTTTGCCACACTTGTGCTTCAAAGTCGCACCATGATCTTCATGATAGAGTCTCCTATATTGTCACTTTCATACACTAGTGGGAATTTTTCATTATAGAACTTGGCTTGTATATTCCAATGATGGGCTTCCTCAAAATGCCCTAGGTTTTCATGAGCAAGCAAGTGGGATGCACCCCCACTTAGTTTTCTTTTTGAGATTTCATAAACTTATAGCTCTAGTGCATATGTTGCATGGCAATCCCTACTCACTCACACTGATATCTATTAATGGGCATATCCATGGCCCGTTGATACGCCTGCTAGTTGATGTGAGACAATCCCCTTCTTTTTGTCTTCTCCGCAATCACCTTCTATTCCACCTATAGTGCTATGTCCATGGCTCACGCTCATGTATTGCGTGAAAGTTGAAAAAGTTTGAGGACGTCAAAAGTATGAAACAATTGCTTGGCTTGTCATTGGGGTTGTGCATGATTTGAATATTTTGTGTGATGAATATGGAGCATAGCCAGACTATATGATTTTGTAGGGATAAGCTTTCTTTGGCCATGTTATTTTGAGAAGACATAATTATTTTGTTAGTATGCTTGAAGTATTATTGTTTTTATGTCAATATTAAACTTTTGTTTTGAATCATACAGATCTGAACATTCATGCCACAATAAAGAGACTTACATGGATAAATATGTTAGGTAGCATTCCACATGAAAAATTCTGTTTTTATCATTACCTACTCGAGGACGAGTAGGAATTAAGCTTGGGGATGCCTGATACATCTCCAACGCATCTATATTTTTTTATTGTTCCATGCTATTATACTATCTATTTTGGATGTTTTATATGAATTAATATGCTATTTTATATGATTTTTGGGACTAACCTATTAACCTAGAGCCTAGTGCCAGTTTCTGTTTTTTCCTTGTTTCAGGGTTTCGTATAAAAGGAATACCAAACGGAGTCCAAACAGAATGAAACTTTCGCGATGATTTTTCTTGGACCAGAATACTTCAAGAGGGATTGGAGTGCACATCAGGAATGCCACGAGGCGGCCACAAGGTCGGAGGGCACGCCCAGGGGGGTAGGGTGCGCCCCCACCCTTGTCGGCCCCTCGTGACTCCACCGACCTAATTCTTCGGCCTATATATTCTCAAATATCCCAAAACCTTCCGGGAGAGCCATGAAACCACTTCTCCACTGCTGCAACCTTCTGTACCCGTGAGATCCCATCTAGGGGCGTTTTTCGGCATCCTGTCGGAGGGGGATTCGATCGCGGAGGGCTTCTGCATCAACACCATTGCCTCTCCGATCAAGCGTGAGTAGTTTACCACAGACCTACGGGTCCATAGCTAGTAGCTAGATGGCTTCTTGGCTGTTTTGATTCTTAGTACAAATTTCTCCTCGATGTTATTGGAGATCTATTCGATGTAATACCTTTTTGCGGTGTGTTTGCCGAGATCCGATGAATTGTGGATTTATGATCATCTTATCTATGAATATTATTTGAATATCTTTTGATTTCTTATATGCAAGATTTGATATCTTTGCAAGTCTCTTCGAACTATCGATTTGGTTTGGCCAACTAGATTTGTTTTTCTTGCAATGGGAGAAGTGCTTAGCTTTGGGTTCAATCTTGCGCTGCTCGATCCTAGTGACAGAAGGGGAACCGACACATATTGTATTGTTGCCATCAAGGATAACAAGATGGGGTTTTCATCATATTGCTTGAGTTTATCCTGCTACATCATGTCATCTTACTTAATGTGTTACTCTGTTCTTATGAACTTAATACTCTAGATGCAGGCAGGAGTCGGTCGATGTGTGGAGTAATAGTAGTAGATGCAGAATCGTTTTGGTCTACTTGACACGGACGTGATGCTTATATTCATGATCATTGCCTTAGATATCATAATACCTTTGCGCTTTTTCTATCAATTGCTCGGAAGTAATTTGTTCATGCACCATAATATTTTCTATCTTGGGAGAAGCCTCTAGTGAAACCTAGGGGCCCCGGGTCTATTTTCCATCTTATAATTTTCTAATCTACAATTTTAGTTTCCTATTTACTTTCTTTTAAATATTTTACTTTCCATTCTATAAACCAAAAATATTACTTTACCGTTTGTCCATCTCTATCAGATCTCACTTTCCAAATAACCGCGAAGGGATTGACAACCCCTTTGTCGCATTGGGTGCAATTTAGTGTTTGTTTGTGCACGTATTCCGTGGCTTGTTGTGTTGTCTCCTACTGGATTGATACCTTGGTTCTCAAAAGCTGAGGGAAATACTTACTCTACTTTGGTGCATCACCCTTTCCTCTTGAAGGGAAAAACCAATGCAAGCTCAAGAGGTAGCAGCTGGTAACCGGGATGCCTAGTCCTATGCTCAAACAAAATCAAATTAAATGCAAACAAAACTCCCCCAGGACTATTGTTAGTTGGACGGTACCCGTTGTTTCGGACAAGCCATGGAGTGTGCTTGTTGGTGGTGGGGGAGTATAAACTTTACCATTCTGTTTGGGAACAACCTATAATGTATGTAGCATGGAAGATACCGATTTCTATTAGTTCTTATGTTGACACTGAAAACATACTGCTCAAAATATTATTCCTCTCTATTTCAAAAACTTGAGCTTTGGCACCTCTGCAAATCCCTACTTCCTTCTATGAAGGGCCTATCCAATTACTTTTATTGGTGAGTCATCATCCTCTTATAAAAAGCACCAGTTAGAGAGCACCACTGTCATTTGTATGCATTGTTATTACTTTATATTGAGTATGACTGTGATTGGATCTCTTTTACCATGAATTACAATATCTTGTCAGTCCTTGATCTTCAGGGGTGCTCTGCATTTATGTTTTGCAGTCTCAGAAAGGGCTAGCAAGATACCATCTTGCTATATCATATCATTATTGTTTGGAGAAAGTGTTGCCATCCAAGATTTATTATTATTGCTCACTAGTTGATTATGCCAATGATATGAGTAAACATGAGACGTAAATGTTATTGTGAATATGGTTAGTTCATAATATTTGCTGAAAACTTGAATGTTGGCTTTACATATTTGCAACAACAAGATCAACTAGAGTTTCTAAAAGTTTTTCTTTATGACTTTCAGTTTGTCAACTGAATATCTTGAGGACGAGCAATGGGTTAAGCTTGGGGGAGTTGATACGTCTCCGTCGTATCTACTTTTCCAAACTCGTTTGCCCTTGTTTTGGACTATAACTTGCATGATTTGAATGGAACTAACCCGGACTGACGCTAGTTTCATCAAAATTGCTATGGTGTAATTTTTTTGCAGAAAAAGAAGTTCTCAGAAAGACCTGAAACTTCAAGGAGATAAGTTTTATAATTAAAAAAATATTGCCAAAAGAATCAAGTGAAGCGGGCCCACAACCTGGCTAAAAGGGTGGGGGCGCGCCCACCCCACTTGGGCACGCCCTCTAACCTTGTGGGCCCCTGGACCTCCATCGACCTCAATTCCAACTCCATATATTCACTTTCGGGGAGAAAAAAATCAGAGAGAAGGATTCATCGCGTTTTACGACATGGAGCCGTTGCCAAGCCATGTTCTTCCTCGGGAGGGCAGATCTACAGTCTGTTTTGGGCTCCGGAGAGGGGAATCCGTCGCCACCGTCATCATAAACAATTATCCATCACAAATTTCATGATGCTCACCGTCGTGTGTGAGTAATTCCATCATAAGCTTGGTGGACCATGATGGGTTGGATGAGATTTATCATGTGATCGAGTTAGTTTTCTTAGGGTTTGATCCCTAGTATCCACTATGTTCTAAGATTGATGTTGCTATGACTTTGCCATGCTTAATGCTTGTCACGAGGGCCCGAGTGCCATGATTTCAGATCTGAACCTATTATGTTTTCATGAATATATTTGTGTTCTTGATCCTATCTTGCAAGTTATAGTCACCTAATACGTGTTATGATCCGGCAACCCCGGAGTGACAATAGTCGGGACCACTCCCGGTGATGAACGTAGTTTGAGGAGTTCATGTATTCACTAAGTGTTAATGCTTTGGTCCGGCACTCTATTAAAAGGAGGCCTTAATATCCCTTAGTTTACACTAGGATCCCACTACCACGCGAGGGTAGGACAAAATATGTCATGCAAGTTCTTTTCCATAAGAACGTATGACTATATTCAGAATACATTCCTACATTATGTTGATGAACTGGATCTAGTTCTGTGTCACCCTATGTTATAACCATTGAACGATGAATTCCATCCGACAGAATTATCCATCATTGATCCATTGCCTACAAGCTTTTCACATATTGATCTTTGCTAAGTTACTTTTTCGTTGCCACTGTTCCGATTACTATGAAACTACTACTGTTACTTTTGCCACCGATTCCACTACTTCCATACTACTTTGCTACTAAATATTTTGCTACAGATATTAAGTCTTTCAGGTGTGGTTGAATTGACAACTCAACTTCTAATACTCAAGAATGTTCTTTTGATGCCCTTGTGTCGAATCAATAAATTTGGGTTGAATACTCTACCCTCGAAAACTGTTGTGATCCCCTATACTTGTGGTCTATCACCGTCGTATCGTGGCGGCAACTCCGGCCTGAACTTGGGCGGCCATTGCATTTGCCGCAAGGCGGGGCGAAAGCCCGGTGGCCCGTAGTGCCTCTGAATGCGCCCGGCGGCCCGGCCAGTGGAGTGACGCCTGCCATGAGAGCTGAATAGCGAGGGCGGGGTACATCAGACGAGGAGGTGAATCTTCGACGCACCCCTACCTGGCGCGCCAAATGTTGGATTCAGGGCTCCACAGACCCAAGAAAGATTCGAACTCTAGGTGCGTGTGAAGAGCTCAATCTCCCCAGCTAACCAACTCGCTGCTCTCATGGGCTAGCTCGATGAACGGGAATGGAAAGGGACATGACAGTTTAGCTAGGTTCGGGCCACCTTCCGGTGTAAGACCCAACTCCTACTTTCTGGTGGATTAGCCTCGAGGTGGGCTGAGGATGAACTAGTACAAAGGAAGAACTCTCTCAGGAGGTATGTTCTTGTGTTGGTGTGAGCTGGTGAGGGTTTGGATGGCTCGATCCCCTTCTATGGTGGTCGCTAAGCTATATCTATAGTGGCGTGGGTCCTCTTCCCCCAAAATGAAGGCGGGAAGGGATCCCACAACAGCCAAGTTTGAAGGGAGACAAATAGTACATCGTATCCTGATGAAAGGTGGTCTTTGCCTGCAAAGCTTCTGGTCGTGACGTCATGGTGGGCTCGGTGATGACATCTGTCCTACCGTCCTGGTGGTCTTGGTCTTGTAGCACGAAAATGGAAACCTTTGGCTGATTCCTCGGGACTCCGCGCCTACGCTTGCCTCTTTAGCACCAAAGAGGAAACCTGCTGTACTGCGCCCGCTGGCGCCCGCCTGGCCATCGTCGTCACGGCTTGCATCACCTTAACCTCATGAGGTGGGTGCCTGCATAGGAATCTCCGCTCCTCAAGAGCCAGCCTATGGAGGCCACTCCCTCTGGAGGTCTTGGTGTCGTCTGCCTCGCGAGTCTTGGCCCCTCGCGAGGGTCTTTTGTTGTCGATGCTAAAGGTGGCCGTACCAGGCCGCTGATGGAGCCACGCCTTGGGCGGTAGGCAGGCAAGTCTGGGTACCCCATTTCCCAGAACACCGACAGTGCTCCTTCCATCCTCCTCCTTCATAGCCTTGCCACTCTTGATCTTGTCAGGATGCATTTGGCAGGTCCTGACGGGATTGGGGTGGCGTTGTGCGGACGCTCACCTCCCGTTCTCTTCTCTTCCCACCGCAATACATGGGATAAGAGGGACAGGGAGAGGAGTTTACAGAACACTTATCTTTTTTCAATCTTAAAACTGTAGGCACATGCCAAATTTTAGTTCAAATAATGTAATCTCTCAAGTCCATGTTTGTGTCCTGTAAGGTCTGTACTTGTTTGATTAGCATATCAATGAAAAAGATGAACCTTGCCGGGAACTCGTGCATGTATATGTCCATGCAGAGGTGGAATGCCTCTATATTTGTAAATAAATGAGTTTCGTCTGGCAGCTATCTTGCCGGCACCCTCTATTTTGCTATCGGGGGCTAAGCCTGCTGGGCACAAATTGTGATGAGGGACCAGCCCCCCGCCAATATTTTTTCATCAAAGGCCACTGCGACCATCCTGACTGAAGTAGCGTTCGTGCACAAGTATTTTCTTAGAGAACATGTATGGACAGGAGATAAAGCTTATCTATTTGGCTGGCCAGAGATCGTAGTGTTGGTTCATCTTTCCATCTCCCTTTAGAGGCGAAGTTTACGGTAGGAACCTGCAGCTTATGCAAATGGAAATGATGCAAAAATGTGACCTTATCTATATGCATATGCAATGCTCATGAGATGCTTATGCATGCATGCAACTTGTCGGGGGCCCCCAGCGCTTCATTCATTTTCTCTGTTGCTCAGGGTCTGCGCCTGGCTTTGTACAAGGGGTTACATGCAACTGAGGCAAGGCCTATACAAAAGGGTGGCTACCGGGCAGGGCCCGACAGCCGCGCCTTATGGGTAGAACTAGTGTAGATGCTCAATATTCCATTAGTTTTGCAATTGAATGCCATCTTCGATCTCCAGACGAACTGCACCGGGTCTGGTGACTCGAACTACCCTGTAAGGGCCTTCCCACTTCGGTGTCAACTTGTTTGTACCCTTGGCAGACTGACCCCGCATAAGGACAAGGTCGCCTTCTTCAAAACACCAGGCATGAATCATGCGGCTGTGATAGCGACGCGGGGCTTGCTGATAGCGTGCAACACTCGTAGCAGCCGGGAGACGATTCTCCTCGAGAAGCACAACATCGTCACGCCGGTGCTATTCCTGCGCTACTTCATCGTAGGAAAACACTCGAGGTGACCCGTAAATGAGTTCCGTGGGGATAACTGCTTCTGCCCCATTGAGTAGGGAGAAGGGAGTCTACCCGGTAGCTAGATTTGGTGTCGTTCTGAGGGACCAGAGAACTACCAGCAGCTCATCAATCCATCACCTGCCGCACTTCTGCAGTGTATAAAAGGTTCTCGTCTCAAGTCCTCGAAGCACTTCAGCGTTCGCCCTCTCAGCTTGTTCATTGCTTCTGGGATGTGCAACAGAGGCAAATGAGATCTTGCTTCCAAGAGCATCAACATATTGCGTGATGGCGCGACTCGTGAATTGGGTACCGTTGTCGGTGATGATCCGGGTAGGGACCCCGAAGCGGCACACCAATTCTTTCAAGAACTTGATAGCTAGTTGAGCAGTCTCCTTGCTCATGGCAGCTACTTTCGGCCACTTTGTAAATTTGTCGATACCATCGAACAAGAATTCAAAGCCCCCGGTAGCTCGGGGGAAAGGGCCTGGGATATCTGTGACACCCTGGTTTTTGCCCTCTTTCTTTTTTTGGACTTATTTGCATTTTGATTTGAATTTGAGTTTTGAATCAACTCATTTGGATTTAATCACTTGGGCATTTCCTTGACTTTCACCCAAGTGACACATCTAACTCTCAAACTCATCCTTAATATTCATTTTCCCTCTAAAATAGTACTTTAGTCATATCCCTCCAAAGCAACCCTCATTTTTCTTGCCCACAAAAATCTAAGAAAATTCCTGAATATTCTTTGGACCTTGGCACACCTCCCCGTGTAAAAATATTTCATGTTTATTTGGAATATTTTTGCTATAGAAAATCTTTTCTATTCTAACCAGAAAATGCATGTTGTGAAGGAAGTGCATTTTTCCTTGATCCAATGGAGCTGAAACTTTTAGGGCTTCGTTACCCACCTAAGAAACCCTTAACCACCAAAACATAGCTCCTAACTCTCTCTAGATTCTTCTCTATTAAGCTCACAAGTTTCTATCCAGAAACTTGCCAAGAGACTACAGTCTCAATCAGTCGACCTGTGCTTAACTCAGTTGTGTGGACCGACCTAGTCTTACACGAACAACACCCCAGACTGAATTTATTGCGCTACGTGGTGTGATGCCAGAGTTCATGTGGTGACCACGCATGGACACGGTGCCAGACAGCTAGTTGACGCGCTCTGGGTCCCGCCGATGTCTCTGTTTCGCTCGTGCGCATGCCCGAGGCCAAACCAGCTTGCCACCTAGCGCATGCTGCCTCGCTTCATCACCTTGACCTCTCCATGCCGCTCACCGACGCCAGAGTTCACAATAGCAAGCACGGGCACGACGGGGCCAAGTGCACAATGAGCCCATGCTCACTATTGTTGCCCCCTCCTGCGCCCTGTGCTCATCTTCGTCCTCCCACAGTGGCCGCGTGATCCCTGGCCACTTCCCCCTCTCTCACTGGCACCCCTCGTCGCTGTGCGTCGCTTCCAGAGCCTCCAGCGAGATCTCGATCCCAGCCCCGGCTGCGCCTATAAATAGGACCCTCTCGAGCTCGTTTCTCCTCACCGCTCCACTCCTCTGGCATCCACACACCTCCTAGAAAGCCGCAGCCTTGCTGGGCAGGCCTCTGGCCGCCATCCCCATCTCGAGCTCGCCGGCAATCCCCTTCCTCTGCCCCTCACACTCCACTTCCTCTCAAGCTCGACCGACTGCGCAGGTGTGTTCCTGGTGGTCCACTGGTGCTCGCTGACGCCTCTGGAGCTATTGGAACATCCTCTCGACGCCGACGTCTTGTTCTCTGACGAGCCCCACCCGCTGTAACCGCTGGAGACGACCATGCCGTCCTCGTCCGTCCACCTCTCGCCAAGCTACAGGTACATGCGGGGGCGCCGTAGTCTTGCGCGTCGATCCTTCCCTTCCCCGGCGGCCACTGACGTCTCCTCGGCGGAGAAATACCAGGGACACACCGCTCCTCCTGATAGAGGCAAAGGTGTCCCGTCTTTTGATAAGATGGTAGCTATCGTTTTGGAGGAAGTCGACTTTAATGATCCGACTACGGACGTGCGAGGACGTCGCACCTTAGCAATCGCTAAACCAACTCCGAGAGGTTATTGACCACGTCGGAGCATGATCAACCTGACCACGAAGGTCTGTTTCCTGTAGGCAAATGAAAAACAAGCAAGAAACGAAGATTGCAATCTAGATATTGCGAATATAAGAGGAAAGCTTTATTGATCAAGGTGGGGTTCTGTGACATCTTGGTCTGGTCGTTGAACACAAACGAAGTATGCGAAGTTGCAGCTATGGCGAACTTTTAGTCTAAACAAAACCCGAAGTCTAAACGATGCCCTAAGGGCTGTATATATGGAGGAGAGAGGGGGGAATTTCGTGGCCCTTTTAGGAGGGGTCCGAAACCAACCCTAACTCTTGTTTCCACACACATACGGACTCTAAAAACTGCGTATAATTAAGTATTTCGAAATTACATGGGCCTGGCCCAAAAATAAGGTGACGCAACACCTAGAATAGCCTCTAGACGAAATTTATGAAGTGGTATCTTCTATATTTCGTCCAAGGCTTCATGCACTCATTATGGTGGCTTCAAAGTCCTGGAATCACCACTTGTAACTCCGTTCTTGTTCCCCTTGCGCATGCCATCATCTCCATGCTTGAACTTGCTCCAAGGTTCATCTTTCTTGTCCAAGCTAGGCCCTTCATTTGTAGGCAAAACAAATATATCCAATTTAGGCAGCATCATATTCTCATGAACATTAGAATCGTTACCATGAAACGAAAGTACCTGATAATTCAATTGGCGTGCGCGAGCTCTAGTAATTGGTCCAGTATGTATAGCTGCAGGGGTTGTGGGTGTAACAATGGTATTGATGTCCTCATCATCCTCCCTTTGTTGAAATGATGTCATCCTCGACGAAAGCTCATCTTCCTCACCCAAATATGCCTTCAAATATGCAATGTTAAAAGTGGGACTAACCCCAAAATCTGCAGGAAACTCAAGTTTATATGCATTATCATTTATTTTCTCTAACACCTTAAAAGGACCATCAGCACGTGGCATTAGCTTTGATTTGCGCAAATTAGGAAATCTATCCATACGCAAATGTAACCAAACAATATCTCCAGCTGCAAACACAACATGTTTTCTACCCTTATCTCCAGCAAGTTTATATTTAGCATTCATATGCTCAATGTTTTCCTTAGTTAACTCATGCATTTTTAAAATCAATTCCGCACGCTCTTTAGCATCAAAATTAACCTTCTCCAAAGATGGAAGAGGCAACAAATCAATAGGTGCACGAGGTAGGAAACCATACACAATTTCAAAAGGGCACATCTTAGTAGTAGAATGCAATGAACGATTATAAGCAAATTCAATATGAGGCAAGCATTCTTCCCAGATTTTCTTATTATTCTTCAAAACATCCCTAAGCATAGTAGACAATGTTCTATTGACTACATCAGTTTGTCCATCAGTTTGAGGGTGACAAGTAGTACTAAAAAGCAGTTTAGTCCCCAACTTAGCCCATAAACATCTCCAAAAGTGGCTGAGAAATTTTGTATCACGATCTGAAACAATAGTATTTGGCACACCATGCAAGCGAATAATTTCACGAAAGAACAAATCAGCAACATTAACAACATCATTGCTTTTATGACATGGTATAAAGTGTGCCATTTTCGAGAACCTATCCACGACAACAAATATGCTATCCCTCCCCTTCTTGGTTGGAGGTAAACCTAAAACAAAGTCCATAGATATATCCTCCCAAGGAACACTAGGTACAGGCAAAGGCATATATAAACCATGAGGATTGAGTCGTGACTTAGCTTTTTGACATGTAGTGCGACGAGCAACAAAATGCTCAACATCCCGTCTCATCTTTGGCCAAAATAAATGTGTAGCACGTAAGTCCTTCGTCTTCTTCACGCCAAAGTGTCACATTAGTCCTCCTCCATGCGCCTCCTGCAACAACAAAAGACGAACGGAGCTAGCTGGAATGCATAGCTTGTTAGCATGAAACACAAATCCATCATTAATGACGAACTTGTTCCACGTTCTTCCTTCTTTACAATTCTGCATTACATCTTTAAAATCAGCATCATGCACATATTGATCTTTGATGGTCTCCAAACCAAATATTTTGAAGTCAAGTTGTGAAAGCGTAGTATAGCGACGAGACAATGCATCAGCAATAACATTGTCTTTACCCTTCTTGTGTTTAATGCCATAAGGGAAAGTCTCAATGAATTCAACCCATTTAGCATGTCTACGATTCAGTTTAGCTTGACTTTTAATATGTTTCAAAGATTCGTGATCCGAATGTATAACGAATTCTTTGGGCCATAAATAATGTTGCCATGTTTCTAAAGTATGAACAAGAGCATATAATTCTTTATCATAAGTAGAATAATTCAGACTAGGCCCACTCAATTTTTAGAAAAGTATGCAACAGGTTTGCCATCTTGTAATAACACACCTCCTAATCCAATTCCACTAGCATCACATTCAAGCTCAAGAGTCTTATTAAAATCAAGAAGTTGGAGTAAAGGAGCATGTGTCAAGTTATTTTTCGATACCGTGAAGGCTTCTTCCTATGCGGTACCCCAAACAAAAGGCACATGCTTCTTTGTAAGCTCATTGAGAGGTGCAACAATGGTGCTGAAATCTCTCACAAAACGCCTATAGAATCCAGCGAGGCAAGAAAACTCCTCACTTGTGTGACCGTTTTGAGCTGCAGCCAACTCTCAATATCTTCAATCTTGGATTTATCAATTCAATTCCCTGTGGAGTAACAACATAGCCAAGAAAAGATACTCGGTCGGTGCAGAAGGTGCATTTCCCAAGGTTACCAAACAAATGTGCATCATATAGAGCAATAAAAACAAAACGTAAATGTTCCAAATGTTCCTCTAGAGATCTTCTATAAATCAGTATATCATCAAAATAGACTACCACAAATCATCCAATGAAAGCATGTAAAACTTCGTTCATTAGTCTCATGAAAGTACTAGGTGCATTAGTTAACCCAAAAAGCATGACTAACCACTCATATAAACCAGACTTAGTTTTAAATGCTATTTTCCATTCATCTCCCAATTTCATATGAATTTGATGGTATCCACTATGCAAATCAACTTTGGAGAAAATTGTAGAGCCACTCAATTCATCAAGCATATCATCTAGCCTAGGAATAGGATGACGATAACGAATAGTAATATTATTAATGCCTCTACAATCGACACACATACGCGACGTACCATCCTTTTTAGGCACTAGTATAATAGGAACAGCACAAGGAATAAGAGATTCGCGTATGTAACCTTTGTCGAGCAGCTCCTGTACTTGACGCATAATCTCCTTCGTCTGCTCTGGATTGGTAGGGTATGGTGCACGGTTGGGTAGCGATGCACCGGGAATTAAGTCAATTTGATGCTCAATCCCTTGAATAGGTGGTAATCACGGTGGCACGTCTTGTGGGAAGACGTCAACAAAGAGGAAGGCACATCCTCGAATGATAATAATGCCTCTTTGCACACAAAAGCACATCAAACTAATTTGCTGAAGTCTAGCTCATCAATATCAGATTTGGTGGCAAGTAAATATGCACTTTTCAATTTAATTTCAAAAAAAACATTAGGTGGTTTATTATTAGGTTTCATTTGTTGCTCAAATTCTTTTGCCACAATATGATTTTCTCTCTTATTTTTCTCCTGTTTTGCATTACTAGCTCTATTAATATCATCTTTCAAAATGGATTCAGGAGTCATAGGAAGCAAAGTAATATGTCTATCCTTATGAACAAGAGTATATTGATTATTTCTACCATGGTGTACATAACTTTTATGAAATTGCCATGGTCTACCAAGTAATAATAAACATGCTTGCATGGGTACCACATCAAAATCAACATAATCAGCATATGTAGAGATACTAAAATGCACACAAACAGTACGTGTTACCTTAACCTTGCCGCTGTTGTTGAAGCATTGGATGTAGTAAGGATGTGGATGTGGTCTTGTGGTGAGAGATAGCTTCTCCACCATCTCCATGCTAGCCAAGTTGTTGCAGCTCCATCCATCTATGATGACGCAAACAGAACGTTCCTTCACAACTTCTGGAACAAATTATGCCTCTGATTTTGCTCAGCTTGTGTAACCTGCACACTCAAAACACGTTGAGCAACTAAACATTCATACCTGTCAGCATCTTCAGCAGCCATGTATTGCGTCTCATGATCAGAATCATCTCCACCGTATTCTTCATGTGTAATAATAGCCAAAGTCTCCTCATCATAGTCACTAGCGGACTCATACCCGCCATCATCAGTAGCAATCAACACATGCTGAGATTTGCATTGTCTCGCAAAATGTCCTCTACCCTTACAACAACGACAAATAATATCACCTGTGTGCCCTGTTGATGTCATGGAAGAAGAAGAGCTCTACGCAGGCCCGGCAGGTGTGCTCTTGGCAGATAGTGGTGGTTGTGCCTGCTTTCTTGTATCACGGCTGGAGGTGGCACCTGATGGAGGTGCTGGTGTAGTGGAAGTAGAGGACGCACATGGTGTCCATGATGAAGGTCGACCTGCAGAAAAGTTAGTTCACGCCAGTGCCTGTCGGTCCTACACTTCATGTTCAGCTTTACAAGCAAGATGGAATAAACGAGTGATATTATTATACTCCTTATACTCTAGAATGGTCTAAATCTCTCTATTTAATCCACCCATAAAACGTTCAAGCATAGCTTCGTTTTCCTCAACAATACCACATCTAATCATGACAATTTGTAATTCCTGATAATATTCTTCTACAAAAAAATTTGCTTGTCTTAAATGCTGCAATTTTTGAAGTAATTCACATTGATAATATGGTGGAACCCAATGAGTACACATAGCAGTTTTAAAAGCAGCCAAATTAGTTGGAATAGGATATAATCTACAATGTTCAGACCACCAAACACATGCAAAACTAGTGAAAGCACAAACAGCAGCAGGAACACATCTCTCCTCGGGATATTGTAAACATGTAGAACATTGTTCAGTATCTAACTCCCAAGTAAGATATATACTAGGAACATATCTACCCTCAAATGGTGGAATATTTAACTTCAGTTTAGGAAAAAGGTCATGATCTCGTACGTCAGGTGGTGGTGCAGCCCTACCATTGCGATGATATACCTGAGGACGACCTGGTAGTCGTGGTGCTGGTGGTTGCACGTAGTTCTAATTTTGATCAACCTCATCCTCGTAATGGTCCTCCACCTCTACAGTAGCAGCAGGAGCTACAAGAGCATCAACAGCGGCACCAGAATTTTGCCCAGGGTCAATGGGAACGCGCTGTGCTTGTCCCACTTGATTTGGAAGGCGACGTTGTTGTTGTTGTTGGAGAGGTGCGTTAGGTGTAGCCGGTGGTGGTGGAAGAAGATGCACGAGCAATTCATTAAACTTGTTATCGAGCTTTGTTTCGAACGTCTTCTTCATGCCATCTATCTTCTCCATGGCCTCTTCAAATCTATTTAGCACATCTTGCACCTGTCCACTCATCATTTGCTGAAATTTATCATGCAACTCCTTATTCGTCATGTTCTCCCAATCAGTCTCGTCGGCTTGTGATCTTTCCATGGTTAGCAGCAATAGAAACACACAAGAATATGATCCTATAGACTACTTAGAAGAGGTGGTGGTGGGTGTAACAAATCCGTCAAGCAAATCTCAAATTCTTACCAGTTCTTACCCAACAGTAGGCGGTGATCGGCAACCGTCGTAGTCAGAACTCTCAAATCTTGGATAGAGAGATTACCAAGGAGAGTCAAACGCACGACGTAGATGTATGTGGAGCTAGGAAGGCTTATAATATGGTAGCAAAAAGGGTCGAAAATAATCAATTCAGAGATGCAAAGTTGAATAAACGCTCAACGACGGTACTGTGCTGGTCCTAGGCTAGACCGTGCTAGAGACGCGAGCCTAGAACACTAACAAAATGATGGCGCTGTACGTAAACAAGGGAGGAGCACACTCTGAAACTTTTTTTTATCTTTTTTATCTCTTTTTTCATTTTTTTCTCCTATTTTTTTGCTCCAAAACAATTTTTTTTAGAAAAAGTCTACAAATGGTCAAAAATTGCCTAGCCAGAATTTTCCAGACTTAGTTTTTTTAGTTTGTAACTATTTTTCTACGACGGATAGCACGGAAGTTGGGGAGTCCAACTTGGTTAAAACTTGAAGTATCGCGTGATCTAGAACTCGAAAATAAAGGATCAAATACTGGACTCGGACTAGGACTAGTGGCGGAGATGAATCTGGTGGAACTCGGAATGGTGATGATGGTATATGATGGGCGGTGGCGCACAGACTGGTGGCGAATCTGTGGTTGAGGTGGACTCAGATTGGCGTGATGGCGGTGGATATGTGGTAAAGGGAGAGGTGATGACGATGGTGGTATATGACAGTGTTGATGACGATGGTGGTATATGACAGCGGTGATGACGATGGTGGTATATGGCAGCAGTGATGACGATGGTGGTATATGGTAGCGGTGATGACAATGGTGCGGCGGCGGCGTGACAACTTGTGAACAGAACTCGAAACTCTAAAGGACTAGACAATAAGACCAGCAACTAGACACGGCGATGCAACCACAAATTCAACAATGCAAAACCCTAAAAAGATTATGCAAAGGCTCAGATTGGTTCGGATATGATCAACTAACCCTAATTTTGTTTTCGGCTTTTTTGTGGACTGTAGGTATGAAGAACAGACTCGATCTAATACTACGAAAAACTGAAAAATCTCACCGAGCAACCTGGAAATCTGATACCACTTGATGGAGGCAAAGGTGTCCCGTCTTTTGATGAGATGGTAGCTATCGTTTTGGAGGAAGTCGACTTTGATGATCCGACTACGAATGTGCGAGGAAATCGCGCCTTAGCAATTGATAAACCAACTCTGAGAGGTTATTGACCATGCCGGAGCATGATCAACCTGGCCATGAAGGTCTGTTTCCTGCAGGCAAACAAAGAACAAGCAAGAAACTAAGATTGCAATCTGGATATTGGGAATATAAGAGGAAAGCTTTATTGATCAAGGTGGAGTTCTATGACGTCTTGGTCTGGTCGTTGAACACAAACGAAGTACGCATAGTTGCAGCTATGGCGAACTTTTAGTCTAAACAAAACCCAAAGTCTAAATGATGCCCTAAGGGCTGTATATATGGAGGAGAGAGGGGGGATTTTGTGGCCCTTGGAGGAGGGTCCGAAACCAACCCTAACTCTTGTTTCCCCACACATACGGACTCTAAAAACTGCCTATAATCAAGTATTTCAAAATTACATGGGCCTGGCCCAAAAATAAGGTGATGCGGCACCTAGAATACCCTATGGACGAAATTTGTGAAGTGCTATCTTGTATATTTCGTCCAAGGCTTCATGCACTCATTATGGTGGCTTCAAAGTCCTGGAATCACCACTTGTAACTCCGTTCCTGTTCCCGTTGTGCATGCCATCATCTCCATGCTTGAACTTGCTCCAAGGATCATGTTTCTTGTCCAAGCTAGGCCCTTCATTTGTGCAGCATCATATTCTCGTGAACATTAGAATCGTTACCAAGAAATGAAAGTACCTGATAATTCAATTGGCGTGCGCGAGCTCTAGTAATTGGTCCAGTATGTATAGCAGCAGGGGTTGTGGGTGTAACAATGGTATTGATGTCCTCATCACCTCCTCTGTTTCTCTCTTCCTCTCTCTAAACCTGACGGGTGGGGCTCACTATCAGCCTCACCACTTACGCCCGAGGCAGTACGAGTGGAGGCGTATTCGCCAACATACGCCATCGACGTCACCCCTTTCCTATGTAACATCCCAAAATTTCAATTTGGAATGTTATACATAGGTCATCATAGGCATATCATATTTTATTTGCAGCTCGTTTGCGATCCTAGAAATCCTAAGCGACTCAAGGACCCACAGAGAGAGTTGGGGATTTCACTATTTTCATATTTGAATTCTTCTCAAATTTGAAAATTGGATCATTTTGGTTTTAATATTTTTCTCTACGAAATATTTCCAATATCAAAATAATGAGGAGATAAAATGACATCTCCAAAATAAAATAAGTACTGGAGGAAAAATGTTAAAATCAAATAAGCATTTTATTTGGGATTTTATTGATATTTTATTTGAATTAGGAAAATATGAATTTTTAAAAATTGCATTTTAGGCCAGAAAAATGTTCACTTTGTTTTAAATATTTTATTTCGACGGTGAAAATTGTTTTTGGCATTTTTAGAATTTAGGATTTTTCTTTCGGCAGAATTTATTTTTATTTTTTAAAAACTTTTGGGCTGGCTCGAGCCGAGCCGGGCCGAAGCCCAGCCGCCGCCGCCTTCCCGCCGTGCCGTCGCCGGACTCCCAAAGGAGTCCGAGCTCGCCCCGCGGCACCGCCAGACCACTCCCCAAGTCGGCCACCCCTCGACCGCCTATAAGTACCGCCGCCCCGCCGCCCTCTTCCCCCTCGTCGAGCACAACCGCCGCCGCCACCTGCGCCGCCAACCGCCGCAAGCCGCGCGCTGCCGCCGCTCGCGGCCCGCGCGCCGCTGTTGCTGCCGCACCGCCACCGCCCGCGCACCGCTCTGCCGCCGCCCGTGCGCCGCTGCCCCGCGCCGACACCGCCGCCTCGCCGAGTCACCCGCTCGCAGGAGCCGCCACCTGTCGTCTCCGTTGACTTGTCACCGCCGCCGGTTTTTGTTCCGGTCCGTTCTATTTTTTTTAATCTAGATCTACTTCGGGTTTTTTTAACCGATCGGTTTTCTCTGGTTTTTCTCTGTTTTCTTTGGTTAGGGTTATTTTACCAACTTTCGTTCGTTAGTTCATTTTAATGAACGAATCCGTTCGATTGCCTCTGTTAGCGGAGGTCCGCGCCGTAGTCTTGTTCTTTTTATTTTATTTTCGGCCAGGGACCAATCCGCGATTATTTTTATTGCAGCTTAGCCCCTGGTCTTCAAACCCTCGTAACTTTTAACCGTTCATCCAAATCATGTGAAACCAACGCCAAAATCTTCTTCTCGAAGCCCTCTTTCTAGTAAATCAACTTGAACATGATTTTTGACAATTTAAAATTTGGTTTCAAGAAGATTTTAATTCTAAGTTCTTTTGATCGTAGTTTTACTTTCGTAGCTCCGATTTGCTTGGTTCTTTTTGCAAATCGAAGCTCTTCAGTTGAAGTTTCAGTTTGGACTTTCTTATTGGAGTTTTACCCTTGCATCTATGTTGGAGTGCTTATGTATGCTATTGTTTGTTTGTGATAGAATTCCCGGAGTGCGAAGCGTGCTACTACGAGTCTCTAGGGTTCGCAGATCGTCAGCAAGGCAAGTAACACTTTGATCATACTTTTCATACCCAGTTTTTATGCATTAGTTCCAATCCTCACACATTGCATGAGTAGGATCTCTTAACATGTGGGTTTTGGGAAGTAGATGATGGGGTAGAACCTATTGCCTTTTATTATCAAACCCTAGGAGTTACTTCTACGTTATGCTTATACTGCTATGCTATGCTCGTAGACGTGGATTGGGTTTGAGTGTATCCATGACAGATGTGAGATTGTTAATTAAGGGTTAACTTAAGGTGGCTACTTAAATACACATTTGGGTGGATTGGTTGCGGGCACCTCGAGAATCCATTGTCGTCCTAGGATATCCCGGAGTACCCGTGTGATCATCCTATGGTTCGCCACCCAGGCTCAAAGGGATCATAAGAGTATTCATTCTAGAAACTTCCGTGTGCAGCCAGAAGCCATTATGGACTCTGGCATAGTTGAGTATGTTGCGTGACCTCTTTCAGTGGTAGGCTAGCAGATGTTGGGGAAAGTAGGTGTAATTGTCTACCCAGCGTAAAGAGTAAATGCTTCTGAAAGACTGTGTCTCGGTCATCCGTTTCTCAAACACCATGTAGTGCGACAAAACCAACGGAGTAGATCGAGTCTTGCGGGAAAAAGTGTGCAAACTTCTGCAGAGTGTACAAACTAATCATGGTTAGTCGTGTCCCCGGTTATGGACATCTTGAGTATCTGGTTCTTGGATTATCATATGGATCTCAACACTCTAAATTAATTTTGTTCGGTATTTAATACTGCTTAATTAGGATTGACTTGGAGGAACCTTCTCAATGTTTATCAACTACCATTATAGTTAAACAAATATATTCCTTTGTTGTAGGGAAAAATTGGCTTTTCGCAAAAACATTATAACTGTAGAGCCTCCACCAGCCATATATTCATGTAGTTATAGCTTATACCTGTTCATTTCTCTACAGTGTTATTTTGCCAGCATATTCCATGTGCTAACCCATTTTCGGCTGCAACGTATTATGTTGCAGACTTTTCAAACAAAGAGTAAGGTGCGCTAGGTCATTGTCGTGCACTCAGCTATGCCGCTAGAGTTGATGGACTCACTTTATCTTTTAAGCCTTCCGTTATTATCTTATTTCGATAGCCTTAAGCCATTTTATTGTATTAAGTTCTCTCTTGAGACTATCGATGTAATAAGTGTGTGATTGCTACTCTGTCATAGATCCTTCGAAGTACTATGTGAGTCCGCATTACCGATCCAGGGATGACACTTATGCACAGAGATTTGACTGTTTGAGGTCAGATCGCTACATCCTATTTTTCAAAAATCAATTTATATTCAAAATATTGACTGAACTTTGACTAGCTATAGCTTTTATTCTATAAGTCCATATGACATGATTCTTTTTGCATTGGTTTTGTGTTGAAATTTTCTATCAGCATGCAAAAGATGAGAGTTTTGCTTGTTGTGATTATTTTCCAATGAATTTAACAATGTTATGTGACATTTTCCTTTTGTTATTTGAATTATTTTCAGAAGGGATTTCTTCCCTTGAAGATCACCAGAGCGAGTGTGACCCTCCTCTACACTTAGGCAAGCCATCACAAATATTCACAAGAGTGTCATTTCAATTACTATGGTTTTTACTTGAATATGGTTATTTTAAATGCATATAGAGATCTCATATAAAGTATTTGATGCTAGTTTCATGTCTATGCTATATTGCTCTATTATCAGTAGCATTTTAGTTGATTAACTAAGTCTATGCAGTAGAGTAATGTTATGATATGCTTGAGCTAGTTCATATTGGTATTATGTTGAAAAGATGCATATATGGTTCATTGCATTTTCATGGCATACTATGACTCGGTAAATTTATTTGCAAGTTGAAACCTGATAATAAACCAACTTGAACATGTTGTTGATCAAGTCATGGTGCCACCAAATCGAGCTTCTCTAAGTGCAACCACATTTGCCTTTATGGTTGGCCCTTTCGCGGTCTATTGTTATGCCCCTCGCTGGTGTCTCCAATGAGGGAAGGTTATTCGCTGGCGCTGCCCTGGCCAAGTAGGCATGTATAACCTTGTGTGCTGGCAGTTGTTTTGGTACCATGTCCCCGTTTGGGACGATTGTTTTTGCCACGACGGTGGCTGTTGGATGTCCGGAGTGGCATCCGGGCCACCCATGACTTAGCCCAAAGGGCAGTTAGTCGGAGTGGCTGGGAGAGTGTCATGGCAATAGGTTGGTTCTGTTGGAACACCATTGGTCCACCCGAATGGGAGTCCGAGGCCATGGGTTCCTTGGTGTGCGTACAATGTACTAACCTCTATGGAGTTTGTTTAATCTATCGATATCTATGTCCTCGGTTATGGACACAAGTTCGTAGTAGGTTACAACATGGATCAACAAAAAACATTAAAACTTGCACACTAAGTGAATACTTGTGGCACTGGTTATGTTGGGGAAGTTGTTGAGACCATCGAGATGGTTTTGTTGGTGATCTGGAAGTGATCATGTTGATATGATGAGGTTCATGGTTATGGGTAACCGAGATGGTAAGTGGGTCTGAAAGGCCCTGTTATGAGTATGATCACTTCATGAGAAGCATGTTAAATTCTTGCATTAAACCTGCTTAAATATCATTGTTATTATTTGCCATTGTTGCTTTATTTGTGTGAGCTTGCAAGTACATTCAATGTACTGACCTAGCATGTCATGCCAGTTTCAGGAGAAATCATATCGGAGTTGGAGTTAGTTATCGCATCACAGTCTAGACGTGTCCAAATCAGTGACCCTGTGAGATGGAGACCTTCTACGTTGTTGTTCCGCTGCCACATAATCTTATCGTGATGATGAGGCTCCTGCTCATGTCTACTAAATAATGTACATATGTTCAGCAGCACCGTGTGTGCCGCTTGGCCTCGCTACTTGATGTAATATCAAACTCTATGTTCCGCTAGTTCCAATAAAGAGGTTGTATTTCTGTACTAATCTGTTGTGTGTTTCCCGAAGACATGATCTCTGGGCTGGCAATGCAAGGCAAACCGGTCGCTCTGAGCCGGGGTGACACAATGGTTGGCATTAGAGCCGCGCTGACTGTAGGACATGCTAGAGAGCTAACACATTGGATCAAATGGTAGATAGTGACACTGAGTGTGTGTGCTTTTGGTTGCTGCATTGCATGCATATAGTTTATTTTATTACTAACCGACTATTAATTGTGAGTGTAGATGCCTCTAGTACCGTATACGTGTCAGTTGGAGCTGGCACTGTACACTTCGCCGCACCTTCTTTGAGGAGTATGGCATCAAATCTATTCTCATGGTGACAACCCAGTGCATCGGGTGTACCATGAGAGCCTAGCAGACTCAGTATTCAAGTATCAGACAGTGGTTACCTTGTGTTGCAGTTCGACATCTGGTTCATATTGTTCAGGCTGTTCAGTTTGCTGCATTTGATATTCTTGTTTAGTTACGCTATAACGAGATCCAAATGCAGACTCACCCAGGCTTCTACCACTACCCATCCCTGCATGATGATGGGTGTATGCATTTCCCCATGATTGATCCAGAGGCCGAGTGTCCCGCTAGCCGCCTTTCCTGCTATATCACTACTAGCTATCTTTTGATTCACGAGCTAGCCCGAGAGCTGAATCATGTTCGTACTGCTTTGGTGGCCGCTAGGTCCAGTTTCATTCCACCTTCCATAGGGTTTACCACCGTTATTCCCCTAGTTTCTAGCTCGCCAGTTACCCCAGTTACTCCCTCGAGTAGTTCGGGCACTTCGACTATGACTCTCGATAGTGCCCCTGCCGAGTGGGCTTCACTTCTCGCTACTCCCGCAGCCCCTATGATCCATCCTCATCCAGTACCCACCTCTAAGGGAGAGCCTCGAGGAAGCGTCGTCGCATTACCTTTAACCCAGAGGTTTCCGTTAACGTCGTCAGTTCAGGATCCGAGTCCGGGTCGGGAGAGCACCCCGCAGGACCAGCAGACACTGGATCGCCAGAGTATCCGAGGTTGTCATGATGCTTGGATGTATGAGATTAGTCATACTTGTCATGATGTTTCCTTTGATGTACACGAGTAGTCGTACTTGTAATGATGTTTCCTTTCATGTATGAGTGTAGTCATACCAGTCATGACGTTTCATTTCATGTATGAGTCTATGTATAATTATGTTGGAACTTCTTTTCATTATCATTCACTTTGGTTTCTTGTTGCTTTCCTTTCGGGTTTTGTCGCTTGATTTTCTTCCCCATTTATGGATGTTGCTCATCTCGATGCCTCGTATTGGGAAACAAAAATAGGATGACAAGAAGAGGTAGCAGCAGGAAGGCAGGTGACGATACTCCTGTTCGTCGCTCTGCCCGAGAAGCAGGGCATTCTCCTGAACCATATCAGCCACCACCACCTCGTCCACCGCAACCAGCTACCACAGAGCAGATTATGAGAATGTTCGAAGAAAGAAGAAACCATGACTTACTAGAATTTTCGAGAATTGTGCAGGCTATGGTTGGGAAGAATGGAAATCAGTATGGCAATCACTCCAAACTATCAGACTTTCAGAGGACTAAGCCTCCCAGTTCCAGTCAAGTTGTCAATCCTTTGGAAGCCGATGATTGATTGCGGACGATTGAGAAGAAGCTTGAAATTGCCTGCACCAAAGAAGCAGACAAGGTTGCATTTACTACACATTATCTTGAAGGAGCTGCTGCTATATGGTGGGATAATGGTATGGCTATGTGGCCTATGGACGACAAGATCACTTGGGATAAATTCAAGGACAATTTCCGCAAGTACCACATTACCGCCGATAACGTGAAAGTCAAGTAGCATCAATTCCTCGCTCTCACTCAAGGAAATCTGTCAGTAAATGAGTATCTGCATAAATTCAATCACTTGGCTCATTATTCCCTCTATGATGTGGCCATTGAAGAAAGGAAGATCGATCAATTCCTTGGAGGACTCAACCAGCACCTCCGATGCACACTCAGCATGTTTGACTTCCCCGATTTTCAGACTTTGGTGAACAAGGCCCTCATTGCAGAATGGGAGCACAAGCTCGTTCATGATAATAAGCCCGCTTATAATGACCATATGTGCAAGTTCGAGCCTAAAAAGGATGGACAGCCAGTGCAGAAGGCTCTTACCTGGTAGCAGCCTCAGTTTGAGTTCAAACAAACCTGGCAGCAGAATACCAACAACACCAACAACCAAGTCAAGACCATCATGTCAATCCTGTCTGGGAAGACTATCAGTGCAACAACACATGTTTCTCTTGTGGGAAGACCAAACACTATGCAAAATAGTGTCCAAAAAACAACAAGTCAAATGCACCCCTCAAGTCTCAAGTCAACCGCATGGAATCCTACACCAAGGAGGAGTTGATCCAAGGCCATGTGCATTATTTCTCCATCGAAGAAGCCCAAGAAAATCCCGAAGTGGTCATCGATATGTTTCCTATTAATAACATACCAGCAATAATTTTATTCGACTTGGGGGCTTCCCATTCCTTTATTTTGCGGAGTTTTGTTGCCCAAGATTTCTTGCTCTCTTCTTGAGAAAAGAATGATGGTGCAATCCCCGGGATCCATGCTCAAAACCTATTTGGTATGCTGTGACTTGGAAATACGGATTCTTGAAGTCATGTTCCCTGCCACACTGGTAGTCAGTGAATCCGAAAGATTGGATGTCATTTTTGGAATGGATTGGCTGACAAAGCATCAGGTCTGCATAAATTGTGCAACAACAGAAGTTACATTAACGAATCCGGCAGGACAGACAATGAAGTTTGTGGCTTGTTGAACCATGCCCAAGAAGGAAATGGTTTTACAGCAATATCCTCAGGTGTGGAATTAATACTAGTGGTTAGAGTTTCCAGATGTATTCCCTGAAGAATTACCAGGAATGCCACCAGACCGAGAACTCGAGTTTGCCATTGATCTCGTGCAAGGAACGACAACCATATACAAGAAATATTACCGAATGCCTTCGTTCGAACTAGTTGAGCTAAAGAAACAACTCAATGAGATGCTCAAGAAAGGGTACATCCGCCCCAGTTCTTCGCCCTAGGGGTCACCTGCCATATTCGTAAGCAACAAGGATGGTAGTCTTCGGATGTGCATAGACTATCGTCAGCTCAATGATGTCACTATCAAGAATGAATACTCGCTCCCCAGAATTGATGATTTGTTCGATCAACTACATGGAGCTCAAATCTTTTTCAAGATTGATTTAAGGACCGGGTATCATCAACTCAAGATCAGGAAAGAAGATATTCCTAAGACCGCATTCACCACCCATTACGGTCTATATGAATATACAGTTATGTCATTCGGGCTGACTAATGCTCTTGCATTCTTCATGCATATGATGAACAAAGTGTTCATGGTTTCTTTGGACAAATTTGTGGTTGTCTTTATCGACGATATTCTCATATACTCAAATGGATAAGAAGAGCATAAACAACATCTCCGAGTAGTGTTGCAAAGGCTTTGTGACCACCGGTTATATGCAAAATTCAGTAAGTGTGAAATATGGCTTAAGCAAGTCGGATTTTTGGGGCACATACTCTCTGCTGAAGGAGTAGTTGTGGATCCAAGTAAGATTAAGGAAGTGCTAAAATGGCCAGCATCCACGCTAGTGACAGAAATCAGAAGTTTTCTAGGGATTGCTAGTTATTACCGTCGATTCATCGAAGGCTTATCCAAGATTGCTAAGCCCATGATAGAACTGCTCAAGACATGCCACATGTTCATATGTTCTGAGGATTGTGAGAAGAGCTTTAACGAATTAAAGGCTCGCTTGACCTCAGCACCCGTGTTGACACTCCCAGACATCTATCAAAGCTTTGATGTGTACTATGATGCATCTCGAAAGGGCCTAGGATGCGTACTCACGCAAGATGACAAGGTTGTGGCTTATGCATCCAGACAGCGATGACCACACGAAGGAAATTATCCTATTCATGAATTGGAGCTAGCGGCCGTTGTGCATGCCTTAAAAATTTGGAGGCATTATCTTATTGGAAAGTGGTGTAAAATATTCACCAACCACAAAACTGTGAAGTACATATTTATCCAGCCTGATATAAATCTCCAACAAAGAAGATGGCTTGAGTGGGTCAAGGATTATGACCTCGGGATAAACTATCACCTAGGTAAAGCTAACGTGGTCGCAGATGCTCTCAGCCGCAAGCCACAGTCAATGCATTAATGACATCTTTGCCTCATGTGCTATAATAAGAAATGGCGCAACTCAATTTGATCATTGTAGAGGCTGATTGCACCAATATGATGGTAGTCACTCCCACTCTGAAAGAAGAAATTCACAAAGCTCAGTCATGAGATACATTTTTGCAACACCAGGTCACCCGGATAAAGTACGACAAGACTCAAGATTTCCTGATGGATGAGCAAGCACTACTGCAGGATGCTGCTAACGTGACACTACGATCAGAGACCCTTCGATGAAACTGTGTGTGATGCAATAATCACAAACGGTGGTGTAAAAGAACAGCAAAAAAGGTGCAAAACAATTGCGATGGAGGATGCATCGAACATGGTTCAGATTTTAGTTGCGTGTGCGATGCAGGCATATGGCTTCGTTCAATTAACTGTTTGCGATGATGAGGAACAAAAGAAATGGGGAGCCAGATGAAGGTGTGTGCGATATACAACATATGGTTCACTCGGGATGAACTATTTGTGATTAGGCAACACAAAAGAAGTAGTCAGCCAGATCAAGGTGTGTGCGATATACGGCATGTGGTTCACTCAGATGAACTGTTTGCTTTGAGCCAAGAGAACATAAACGGTTCAATATATAAAGATGTGTGTCATACACGGCAAACAGGTCTGTAATCAGAAATGTGTGTGAAGACCAATAATAACACAGGCGATTGCTGCTAATAAGTCGTTTGTGTTGTGGGCAAACGCATGGTGGTATAAAATTGTCAGCGATTGATGAAATCATCACCGACGGGTTCCCAAGTATGGTCCGTGTGCGATGTCATTGCACACAGAACAACAACATATGTACTTACAATTTATAAGGACTTGATTCCATAAACAGATTGAACATCAAATTACATATGTGGCTAGTACACACAAACATCAAATTACATATGTGGCTAGTACACACATGACCTTTGCACACACAAAAGTACGTTCCAAAATGCCTAGGAAGCTCAAATAATGTATAAAAAGGCAAAACAAACCGTGAATAATTTCATATTTTTAGGATAACACTACTATATATAGTTGCATGTTGCCTCTGTAAAATAAATCAAGGCGAGAAGAGACAGCGTATGTCGTTTTGCACACATAGGTGACAAGGTCCCTCTCAGAACCATGAGCCTTTTGGGAGAAGCTCCGTTTTGTAAGAAGTTTGTACCAAAACTTGTCCCAAATTGGACTAATTTTTTACCACAACATGTTGGTGCTACGTCATAACACCATGCCAAGTTTCATGATTTTGAGGCAAGTTTTGGATTTATAGTAATTTTAAAACCGGGTTTGTCAATCTTTACTGTCGAGTCGACACCGCCCTGGATAGGTTTTTTCCTCATGGGTCCCAAATGACAAATCCAAATCTGTCACTGCCATGCAACTTTTCTTATTAAGAATTTCATCCCATTTGTTGTGCTAGATGAAAATAAGTTTGTGGGTGCTGGTGGGCGCTAAGAACTTGCGAATTCTGTAATGAACAAAGATCTCGAGGATCCCGCGAGAGTGATGTTCTTTCCCTATGTTGTGAATGCTTATAATATTTATGTCTTAATTGAAGAAATGGCAAGCCATTGGCCCAATATGAAAGAAAATATGGGTCAAACCCGAGTTGAAAGGGGAAACAATATCTAACTCCAGCTTACAAACAGCACAAAAGCACGAGGATTAATAGCTCATCGGGTCTAGACAAAATCTAGATTGAACAGGATAATGACATCTAACTCAACCAAAGTTTTTGGTAGTCACAATCAAATGGATTGGTCTGATCCATAAAATCAAGATCCTCGGCCAAAAATTCTACTGGTACATGATGACAAGCTGTTGTAAATAGAAGACGGGCATGATCAGAATCCCTTAGGTCCACCTGAAACTTCTTTTTATGTTGTTCAACACTTGCATTCATAAGAAATTCTTGTCGAAGAACTTAATCCTCACGGACAATAGTGCCCTTGCACTGTCTTCAAACGAATGTCATGAGATCTGAGAAAATCCCGATGCTTCTTGAACTATCGATTGGTTATACCTTTTTCTCCATGTGTTAGTGCCTAAATAGATATGAAGATTGAAAACATTTAATGTCTAAAAAAGATTATGTTGATAGAGTGATAGCTGAACGATTAATTATAGTACATTATATATGGCTTTCAATGTGCATGAAATCATCACCTTTATTTACGAATTCTCCAGACATGGAAAGCATTGCAGCAAGCCAATAATCGTGTTCAGATCAAAACACCACATACTGATATGTAAGGTCTTGACAAAATCCACCACTACTGATAGGATGGACAAGCTCTTCATTGAGCATAGAACATAATATTAGTACCAAAAGTGTACTCCAAGATGATACTTAACTTATGCGCACAAATGAAAAAGGAATATTACAAAATTTTACGTGAATAATATACAGTACCTCAATAGGTGTGGAGCCAAACACCATCTTGAACCATCTAAAAGGATCACGAATTGCACCCAAGGTCTCTAGTTTAGGCGGAGAGAATATAGTTATTTGTGGAGGTAGTACACTAGAATCAAGGATCAACCTTTGAAGTGAAGGGGCATCTTCGATGATGAGATCATGTCCGAAAAAAACAAATTCCAATGCTTACAAGGTGGGGCGACTTTATTTTGAGACAACAGATATGAATTTTGATTCCGAAAAGAAGCAGCAAGCGCTCCAGGGCAAGGCAGCTGGAGTGGATGATGTTGTGCAGTGCGGTCTCCAACAGATCAACCACCACAAGAGCAAGTTTTTTTAGAAGTGGGAGTCGAAGCATTTGTGCCATATTGTCTGCTAGATGGCACCGAGAAAAGGTGGTGGTGTGGAGAGAGGAGGAAAACCACGTGATGGACATCGGTGATGAGGGCACATATACATTGGTTCATGGTATGTTACATACATATTCATGGTAGAACTCAAGCTGCTGGAGTTTATCGAATTG
The DNA here is from genome assembly GCF_018294505.1 of Triticum aestivum. Taxonomy (NCBI): domain Eukaryota; kingdom Viridiplantae; phylum Streptophyta; class Magnoliopsida; order Poales; family Poaceae; genus Triticum; species Triticum aestivum. The sequence goes on along the minus strand of NC_057809.1, from coordinate 277,602,139 downwards.
ACGGGATGTCAGCCAAGCGGCCACCATGTAGGGTATGTCCAGCAAGTAGCATGACGGGATGCAGATGCGTTGAACGGAGCCCTGTTGGGAGGAGAGGATGGCTCCAGGGAGTTCAGAATCATCATCGAGAGATAGCTGACGACAATCAAGATTAACAGGCGTGGTGCACCATAGAGTGTGCCACCGAGATGAGAGGACTTGTGTGCGGCAGCCATCCTTGGTGGGGAGAAGGGAGATGATCTCCCCAAGGATGCCGTTCGGGAGATTGCTGATTCGGTCCGCCGGAGATTCTATTGGTTCCTCAGGTCCAGGGGGCGCTTCTGGCTGCATAGTCGGGCCCAAGATCTACATCCGGCGGCGGCACTGGCCGGAGCCTGATCTGTGTACATACGAATCTAAAAGAAAAAAATGGCATAACATGTAGGACATTCGAAATCAATTCTCCAGTTTACGAAGAAAACTAGCACAAAGATATATGTAGGACATTCAAAATCAATTCTCAAGATCTGGCCACGAATTATGTGCATGCAAGCTAACCCTAGTCGGATTACTAGCAAAAATCATTTGTACAGAACAATTAATCACTAACTCTATACAGATAACATTGGGTATATAGATGACTAACCGGTTATCCGTCGGAGTCATAGTCGTTGCCGGAGTTGCTGTTGACCTCCGGCTCCAGCTGGGGGGGGGGGCACAACGGCGCCGACAAAGTCAAGGTCGTGCTGCTGCCTGTGCGAGACCTCGTCAGTGGCGGCGGAAACCTCTGTGCTCAGCTTCACGCATTGTGCGGGTGCTTCACCAGCCAGGCATCGCCACTCCCTCCGATGGTGTGCTTTGGTGGCATCGTCATACACTCGATAGTGCAGATGTTGGTGACCACTTTGGACAGGGGGTGCAACCGCCTATTATGGCGGGCGGCTCGGGCGCACAATTAATATGCACCAGTGGGAGCGAGGCAGGCTACATTCAAAAGTTGTCTCGCCTCTTGGTGAGCCTGCTTGGCGGACTTCTGCCATTCCTACCATCATTTCACACAGCTACTCGCACACCTGCATGCACGCCTCCCAGTATGGCTGCATGGCGAACTACTCGCATGCGTCCCATCAACTCACGCCTGCTCGCACGGCACATGGGGCGTGTGGCAGCACGTTTATATTTTGGATTATTTTCTGCCGCTTTACTGCTTAACTGAACCATTTGTGTTGAAGAGATGCACAAATCCTGCATTGAACAGCTCGCACACTTCCCGGTGAACCTGCGCACCGAGCGAGTTTTGGATTTACTAGAATTTAAAAACCAAGTATCTCAACATTTTGTCGGCAATCAACAGTGCCCTCGTGTTTGAAATTCATTCCCATTTCTTGCATGGGACCTAATTAAGCATGCACCCAAGGATACATATTTGATTTTTCAACAAAGTTATATGCACTAGAGCATGTGCATGTATTTCAAATTTGAATTATGCACATAAAATGCCTAGAAAACCCAGTTAATGTACAAAAATGTCCAAACGAGCCCCAAAAATTTCCAAAACTTAACACAACACTCCTGTTGTTCTATGTTGACACTAGAAATTTTTTGAAAGCAATAAGAGGCAACGGATATCATTTCGTCCCCAAAGGTGGCACGTTCCCTACCGAAACCACCAGACTTGTTGTGACAAGCTCTGGTTTATGAGAAGCTTATACCCAAACCTGCCCCAAATGGGATAAAAATTTTACCACGACATGTTGACACCGCGCCATGGTACAATGCGAAGTTTCATGAATTTCAGATGAGTTTTGGATTACTAGAATTTAAAAACCAGGTATCTCAATGTTTTGCCGGCAATCAACAATGCCCTGGTGTTTGAAATTCATTCGCATTTCTTGCATGGGACCTAAGTATGCACCCAAGGAAAAATATTTGATTTTTCAACCAATTTATATGCACTGGAGCATGTGCATGTATTTCAAATTTGAATTATGCACATAAAATGCCTAGAAAACCTTGTTAATCACCACTGCAGGATGCTGCTAACGCGACACTACGATCACAGACCCTTCAGTTATTCACAATGTGACGCTCTATGTGTGCAACTATTTGCCGTGCAGTTCAATTTCATCAATAACAGTTTCAACAATACCACTATGAATTACAATATTTGGTTGCTATTAAGAATATTGCAGTTAACATGCCTTTTTGTTTTTCAATTGTTGTTTAGCAACATGCATTGTACTGAATGACGAAATATGCAATCCCAGGCTACATAGCAACAAGTAAGAGTGTTACCTTAATGTTTTGATGATGTCTAGATATACATGTAATAAAATCTTATATAGTGGGATGGATGGAGTGTTGTACTACATCATTTTTCAATTGTTGTTTAGCTTCTAATATTAACTTGGTGCTTTTAGGTACATATATCATTGGCAAAGATCCACACTTCGACCCTTTCTGCGTATGCGACAATGAGATATTCATGAACCAGCATCAAGTCAGGAAACTGATAAAGATTGTTATTAAAATGGGTCAAAATATATCAATCAAACTATTTTGTTTACACTTTATGCAAGACAACAGTCAACTACATGATGGTAAGTAAGAACCATGTAGCCTTCTTTTTACTGCCTGTAATGAGTTGTGTTACATGACAATATCTGAATCTTTTTTCTTTTGTAGTGGATCCTAAAGCAGTTTACTCAAGATTACCTCTCAAACCACATGATTGGCGGCCGACCATCACAAGGGGTTGGACTAGAGTCCTGCATGCTTTCTGCATCCAGGAGAGCACAATAGGACCATTCCGCTTCACCTTGTTCAGCAACTGGAATGTCCATCGCCTCTTTCTTTACCATCTGTAATAGTACAAGTATAGAACCGTAGTATATCATTCTTTATTTGGTTCTTATGTAATTCTTAAACATATGTATCTGTGAAATCGAATAATTCATTGGTTGTTTGAACCTGATGGATATGAATAAAGCTATAGCCTACTTTCAAGTTTAAATTAGGTACAATTTTAAATAGCAACAATTAAATTAGGGCGAATTACGTTGTGCAGGTCATTACGGCACACACGGTTGGTAAAACACAAATTTTTGTGATATACACCATAATCTGGACGGTTCACAGAGAGGAAACGTGTGCAAGCATGCACACAGTTGCCGTTTGCAAAGCGTGTGTGGTGTCAGGCACTATCACACACGGTGCGGGAAAACTAAATGTGTGTGATTGTCTACCTATCGTACATGGTTTATAATCATGAACTGTTTGTGATGTGCCGGGCATCGTAAAACACCCGTCCCTCGAATCATCCTGCAAAACTCCCGTGCCTGGAATCTGCCTGGTTTAAGGTAGAACAACAAAACTCCGACTGCGATGGCAATGCGAGCACAAATGATTAGCAAGGATGAAGCGTTTGGGACATTCGAGATATAGGAAACGGTTATATAGGGACAACTGCATGCATCAAGTCTCCCTATCCCTGACGGTTTCTGGGTCGTGTGGGACGGACCCCCCTACCGCCCACACTCACTTGGCGACAGTTCCAAATGCCGTCACAGAAAGGGGTTAAAACCGTTTGTTTAGGACCGACGCGCACTAGTGAATGTATAAAAATGTCCAAACGAGCCCCAAAAAATTCCAAAATTAACAAAGCACTCCTGTTGCTATATGTTGACACTAGAAATATATTGAAAGCAATAAGAGGCAATGGATATCATTTCATCACCAAAGGTGGCACATTCCCTACCGAAACCACCAGGCTTGTTGTGAGAAGCTCTGGTTTGTGAGAAGCTTATACCCAAACCTGCCCCAAATGGGACAAAATTTGTACCACAGCATGTTGATGCCGCTCCATGATACCATGCCAAGTTTCATAAATTTTAGATGAGTTTTTGATTTACTAGAATTTAAAATCCAGGTATCTCAACGTTTTGCCGGCAATCAACAGTGCCCTGGTGTTTGCAATTCATTCCCATTTCCTACGTGGCACCTGAGCATGCACCCAAGGACACATATTTGATTTTTCAACCAATTTATATGCATTGGAGCATGTGCATGTATTTCAAATTTGAATTATGCACATGAAAAGCCTAGAAAACCCAGTTAATGTATAAAAATGTCCAAACGAACCCCGAAAAAATTCCAAAACTTAACACAACACTCCTGTTGTTCTATGTTGACACCTGAATTTTTTTAAAGCAATGAGAGGCAACAAATATTATTTCGTCCCCAAAGGTGACACGTTCCCTACCGAAAATACCAGGCTTGTTGTGAGAAGCTCTGGTTTGTGAGAAGCTTATACACAAACCTGCCCCAAATGGGACAAAATTTTTACCACAACATGTTGATGCTGCTCCATGATACCATGCCAAGTTTAATGAATTTCAGACGAGTTTTGGATTTACTAGAATTTAAAAACCAGGTATCTCAATGTTTTGCTGGCAATCAACAGTGCCCTACTGTTTGAAATTAATTCCCATTTCTTGCATGGGACCTAAGCAAGCACATATTTGATTTCTCAACCAATTTGTATGTACTGGAGCATGTGCATGTATTTCAAATTTGAATTATGCACGTAAAATGCCTAGAAAACCTAGTTAATGTTTAAAAATGTCCAAACGAACCTTGAAAAATTCCAAAACTTAACACAACACTCATGCTGTTCTATGTTGACACTAGAAATTTTTTGAAAGCAATAAGAGGCAATGGATATCGTTTCATCTCCTAAGGTGTCATGGTATTCGAAATTCATCCCCATTTCTTGCATGGGACATAAGCATAAACAAATGGACATAAGCAGATAAAAGGTCTAGCAATTCAAACACCGTCCATTGCTGCTATGACCCCATTATGTAATTCAAATCAACATGGAAAATCAAGTAGATCCCACATAGTTTATTATCACAAACCGCGTGAGATGCAGTAGAGAATATCTTGTAGCACCATTGGTGTATAGTATGCCTATGGCTTACGTGAGAAGGTGCGTTGGCTACACTCGACAATATTACTTCCTCGTAATCTTGAAAATATCTACCGCCTGGAAGGTTTTAATGTTTGATAGCACACGATTAGTGTGTGCGGACCGTGTGCGATGTCTGATACTCCCACTCTGCTTCGGTCCCTTGATTCAAATTTTCAGCAGCCCCGGCATTTTACTTCCACCTCTGCAACCCTCACAACCTCAAAAATATCAGCTCGCCCTTGATCCAAATTTTTAGTAGCCCCGCCTTGTTACTCCTGCCTAGTAAAATTTTCAGTTGCCGCAGTATTTCCTGAAATACTTCCTTGCCCCCCTCCACACACATCACACACTCCCCAAAACCTCCGCTCACACAGACACACACCATCCCCGAGAGCATTGGTAGGTCTCGCGGGATTTTTGCAGCCACCTATGGGACCGGGTGGCTCCTTGTTTGTTCAGTGGGGGGACGGCGTGTTGCACAAAGAGAAGAGCAGCGTACGGCATCGCGGCAAAGAGCACACAAGCGGTTTACCCAGGTTCGGGCCGCCGCGAGGCGTAAGACCCTACTCCTGCTTTGGTGGATTGATGGTGGAATGAATGTGGTGGTGCGTAGTACAGTTGCCCGGCAGGGTTTGCCTCAGGGCCGTAGCGACTATGCGCGTATGGTGGCTTGGGTGTGTCAACTTTCGAACCTTCTAACCCCACCTACAAGTGCCATGGTCCTCCTTTTACAGATTAAGGGCTCACCACAATGGCAAAGTGGTCATTATCCACTGATATGATAATGAACAGTAATATCATACCTAACTCTGCGAGCTGACAGGGTGCATTTTATGGGTCGCTTAGTGTCACATCATTAGACGCCCGACAAGGCTTGCCAGGCTATCTTGCCAGCACCGCACCTGGTCTCTTGACACGTTGTAGGACGGGTGTCATCTGTAGGCTTCTTCTATAGGAAATGGCTGCCATGTGGCGAACGGCTGCCACTTAATCATCTTGTGGCTTGACACCGCACTAATTCACGATGTGAGTCATGGTCGATTGGTTGGTGGGGTGGTTCTGCCTCCGTGAGCCTCGAAAGGCTCAGTCGGGGAGCCTCGGTTGCTTGCTTCTGGTAGTGGCCTTGCCCCTTGCCGGGCTCGCCTGCTCGGCAAGGGAGGCCCTTCTCTTGCCGATACCTTGCTCCTTAGGCTCGATCCTGGTCCCTCTGAGCTGCATGTTGGTTCTTCAAATCTCTTGGTTCTTTAATCTCTAGCTTAACATGGTGCTTCAATCTTGATCTTGTGCCAGTGCACAGTTGGTCAATAGACCCAGGGTTTGTTGTACCGATAGAAGCCCCCGGGCCTGCCCGGAACGCGCTGCTGAGCATCGTCGGGGTAGTGCCTAATAAGTGCACAGGCAAGGTTGCTGATGGGGTTGGCCCCTTAAGTTTTCTGTTGCTGATTCATCAGCCTTGATTCCGGGCCAGTTTCCGGTTTTCCCGTGTGCGGCATAAAGCCAATAGTGGTGGGTTCGCTCCAGTAATGGCCAGTGATTGACTTTAATGCACGGAGTAGAAACTGCCAATTTACTCTTCCCACAACACACCCTTATCCTTAGCCATGTATGCAACATGCATTGCGCGGGGTAGGTAATGGAGGCGCGTGGCGTGGAGAGTACCTTGGAGAGGGCCGCCCGCCTTGAATTGGCGGAGGAGGGCGGTGGTCACCCGTGGATGGAGCAGGAGTCCTCCCCCGCCCCGCCTATAAAAGGGAGGAGCGGAGGAGGGTGGAGTCATCCATCTCCGTGGTCCTCCTTTCCTCATCTTTTGTTTCTACTAGTCATGCTTGAGAAGGAAGCCTGGGGCCAGCCCCCTGGCCCTGTCTCGGGGCATACGTCTCCTCATGCCAGTGCCGACACTTGGGGAGTGAGCCTGGTCCTTGGCGTGGCAAATCTTTTGGCATCTTCGATGCTCGCCTAGGAGGAGGGGCTAGACATCTATGGTAATCCCAGCACAGCCCCTCCTGGAGGTCTTGGAGCTATCGTCGATGAGGGGCGCGCCTTCCTGCCCGCCAAGGTGGGGCGCGGTACGCCTCAAGCCCCTGGCCGTTCCGGCTACTCGTTATTTCTCCGCTGGAGGCGTCAGAACAGAGTCACGACGCTTCTCGGGAGCAACGGTGATGAGGAGAAAGCGGGGGAAGACGGAGAAGGCGGGTGGCAGGAGGTCAGGTTGGAGTACGATGGCGTGGATGCTTTCACCTCCGACCATCATCATGTTGCCTTGTCTTCCCTCTCTTCCCCTCCCTCCTCGGCACCATCTTCACCAGCCTCCTCGGGTGGTAGCTGGGGAGGAATGTTCTCTTGGTGCCTTCTCCTCACCTCCAGCAGTCTTCCAGCTGAGCTTTGGTGGATGACTTCACCGACTCTCAAGCCGGGGCTTCCTGCTGGCTCTGGAGGTGGTGACAAGAAGGTGCCGCCCCCGTCCCCTGCGCTCCTCCTTCGCAGCCTTGCCACTCCTGGTATTTTCAGGCCGTGCCTAGCGGGCCCTGACAGGACCGGGTGGGCTCCTGCTTGGGTGCTCCTTTTCTTGTCTTTTCCTCCTTCTGCCATAGTGCTTGAAGGAGGGAAAACAAAAAGAGCGATCGCGGGGCACTTATCTTTTTTCAATCTTAAAATTGTAGGAAATCGCCAAATTTTAATTCAAATAATGTAATCTCTCGAGTCCATCTCTGTGTTCTGTAACGCTTATACTTGTATCTCCATGTCAATGAAAGAGATAAACCTTGTCGGGAACCCGTGCATGTATATGTCCATGCAGAGGTGGAGTGCCTCTTTACTGTAATGAAATGAGTTTTCACCGCCAGGATATCCTGCTGGCACCCTTTTCGTGTGCCGGAGAACCATGTGTGTCGGGGAACAGACTAAGGCGCCAGCCCCCCGCCCACCCCCTTTTCACCAAGGCCCACTGCAACCATCCAGGCCGAAGTAGCATTCGAGCCAAGGATGGGAGCACCCTAGTTCCAAGAGAGCGGCGATGTTTCTCTATGCACAAGTTACATCTTACAGAACACTAATGGACAAGAGGTAAACTTATCTAGTTGGCTTGTCGGGGATCACTGTGCCGTGCAATCTTCTCGTCCCTTGTCGGAGTCAAGTTCACGGCAGGGACCTGCAACTCCATGTAGATGAGAATGAATGCATGATGCAATCCTATCTATATGCATATGCAAATGCTCATGAAATGCTTATGAAGTGATCTAGGGGTGCCCGTGCATGCATGCGATCTTGATCGGGGGCCCCCTCATCGCTTTTTTATTTTATCTTGCACGGGGTCATTGTCGGTGTCAAAACCAGCCGATCTCGGGTAAGGGGTCCTGAATTGTGCGTCTGAGGATCGAAAGTAACAGGAGAAAATAGGGGACATGATGTTTACCTAGGTTTGGGCCCTCTTGATGAAGGTAATACCCTACTTCCTGCTTGATTGACCATGATGAGTATAGGGGTTACCAGAGTTGATCTACCTCGAGATCATAATGGCTAAACCCTAGACGTCTAGCCTGTATGATTATGATAGCCTCTTGGGACTAAACCCTCCGGTTTATATAGACATCAGAGGGGCCTAGGGTTGTACAGAGTCGGTTTATAAAGAAAGGAAACTACACATCCGGACGTCAAGCTTGTCATCCACGCAAAGGAGAGTCGCATCCGGACATGGGGGAATGCCTTCCTTCTTGTATCTTCATGGCCCATCAGTCCGGCCCATGTCACATAGGCCGGACACCCGGGGACCCCATAATCCAGGACTCCCTCAGTAGCCCCTGAACCAGGCTTCAATGACGATGTGTCCGACATGCAGATTGTCTTCGGCACTGCAAGGAGGGTTCCTCCGCCGAATATACCAAAGTAGTCTTCCGAGCAAGAGAACTGAATCCGGCTCTGTATAATAGTTACAACCCCCAACCACAGGGGCAAAATACTTAATCAAAATAAGTCATGTCCACTGACAGCTTTTTCGGTGAGATGTTATGTCTAACCTTATTATTATTTTGAACCGTTTTTTGGTCTCCCCCTTTGTGTTTCGAGGCGCGGCCTCCATTGACACGTCTTGTCAAAGCAGAGATCATGTCCCCTTATTGCGGGATTCTCATCAATATGGGTTTGGGTAATCCAACCGTCACGTTCGCACGACCCCTTGGGAATAGGCGAGTTTTAAGGCTTGTGAGGGGTTGATTGGTATTCACTGCCCTTATAAGAGGATAAGGTCCCATCGTTTTACCCCATGCATTCTTCTTCCTCAGCCCTTCCATCCTCGAGCTCCAGCGCCCAAGTTTCGATCTTTTATGTCGCCACCAAACAGTCCAGCCATGCACGGATCCGGCTCGCAAGGCAAGTGGACGTCTTCCTCCGTCATGGAGAGGAACGTCAAGGAACTCCGGGAAGCAGGCTACTTGGCCATGAACATCGCACATCGGCTCCTTGCCGAAAAGGAGATCATTCCTACTACGGAGCCCAATGAGAGGGTAGTGTTCATCCCCCACTTTCTCCGCGGACAAGGGCAACAAAGATCTTGCCTTCGGATCTGTGGTAGAAGGTGTACCCAACAATTTCTTTTGGGTATCCTATGAAGACGCACTTCTCTGATTTGGGTTCGAGCTTATCAGGATGAAGCTTTTTCACATAAGCATCACAACCCCAAACTTTAAGAAATGACAGCTTAGATTTCTTGCCAAACCATAGTTCATACAGTGTCGTCTCAACGGATTTAGATGGTTCCCTATTTAAGGTGAATGCAGTTGTCTCTAATGCATAACCCCAAAACGATAGTCGTAAATTGGTAAGAAACATCATAGATCGCACGACAATACGATTACGACATTTGGACACACCATTACGCTGTGGTGTTCCAGGTGGCGTGAGTTGTGAAACTATTCCACATTGTTCTAAATGAAGGCCAAATTCGTAACTCAAATATTTGCCTCCGCAATCAGATCGTAGAAACTTTATTTTCTTGTTACGATGATTCTCCACTTCACTCTGAAATTCTTGGAACTTTTCAAATATTTCAGACTTGTGTTTCATTAAGTAGATATACCCATATCTGCTTAAATCATGTGTGAAGGTCAGAAAATAATGATACCCTGCGTGAGCTTCAACACTCATTGGACCACATACATCAGTATGTATTATTTCCAATACGTCATTAGCTCGCTCCATTGTTCCGGAGAACAGAGTTTTAGTCATCTTGCCCATGAGGCATGGTTCGCAAGTATCAAATGATTCATAATCAAGGGATTCCAAAAGCCCATCTACATGGAGTTTCTTCATGCGCTTTACACCAATATGACCTAAACGGCAGTGCCACAAATAAGTTGCACTATCATTATCAACTATGCATCTTTTGGCATCAATATTATGAATATGTGTATCACCACAATCGAGATTCAATAAAAATATACCACTCTTCAAGGGTGCATGACCATAAAAGATATTACTCATATAAATACACCAACCATTATTGAAGCAGAGCATCCCTCGCTCATCCCCATGGACGTCCCATTACCACCACAGGAATGAAGAGAACCAATGCCAAGGACACATGCACACGCCGTAGAAACCGAGGTTAACTCTTTCCTCTTCGAGTTTTGTTCAGATTCACACGAGAGTCGGATTCTACCTCAAATGGAAACTCTATGCACTCTTAGGTACCAAGAAGAAGACCATCAAGAGACAAGGACGGAGATCCAAGGGACCACGGAGAAGGAAGAAGAGGGATGTCACGGAAAGGACGAAGACACGGAGGACCTGCACAATCCAGGTGCTCGGCCCCTATGCCCATAGGTGCATGGCCACTGGCTGGAAGCCGCCTCTAGACACCCCAAGTGCCCGGACCCAACTTGGGCACTGGCCTTGGCCGCCCCGGTTGCCCGACCCCTTGCCTGGGCACTGCCCCCGGCGCGCCTGGGTGCCCGAGAACTCAACCTCGGGTGCCCGGCCTCCTCCTGGGTGATGCCTTATCGCATGATGTCTGTAGCACCTATGGGACCGGGCGGTCCCTTGCTGGTTTGGCGGGGGACGTCGCGTTGCACAAAGAGTAGACCAGCGCGCGGCAGCACGGCAGAGAGCACACAAGCAGTTTACCCAAGTTCAAGCCACCGCGAGGCATAAGACCCTACTCCTGCGTTGGTGGATTTATGGTGGGAATGAACATGGAGTGTGGTACACTGGCCCGGCAAGATCTGCCTCAGGGCTACCATGACCATAAGCATATGATGGCTTGGGTTTTTTCAAGTTTCCAAACCTCCAACCCCCTCCTACGATTGTCATGGGCCTCCTTTTATAGATTAAGGGGTCACCACAATGGCAAAATAGTCATTACCCACTGATATGATAGCAAACAGTGCTATCATACCTAACTCTGCGGGCTGGTAGGCTGCATTAAATGCACCGCTCAGTGTCACATCACTAGCTGCCCGGCAAGGCCTGTCGGTCTTATCTTGCTAGCTTTGCACCTGTTCTCTTGACACATCGCTAGACGGGTGTCACCTGTGGGTTTCTTCTGTAGTTGATGGCTTCCATGTGGCGAATGCTGCCACTTAATCACCTTGCGGCTTGACACCGCACTGATTGGCAACATGAGTCATTCTTGTGTGGTTTGGCAGGGTGGTTCAGGCCCCGCAAGCCCCAGCAGGTGCTGCCGAGGAGTCTTGGATGCTTGCTTCCGGTGGTGGCTTGGCCCCTTGTCGGGCTCGCCTTCGCAGCGAGGGAGGCCCTTCTCTTGCCGATGCCATGTGCCTTTGGCTCGATCTTGATCTCTGTGAGCTACATGTTGGTGCTTCAATGCTCTTGGTTCTTCAACCGCTGACTTAAGCTGGTGCTCCAATCTTTATCTTGTGCCTATGCACAGTTGGGCAACATAATCGGGGTCTGTTGCACTGATAGAAGTCCCCGGGCCTGCCCTGATCGTGCTGCTGAGCATTAGCGGTGTAAGGCCTAATAAGTGCACAGGCAGGGCTGCTGAAGGGGTTGGCCCCTTTGAAGTTTTTCCTGTTGCTGCTTCATTAGTCTTGATGTTGGGGGCGGTTTCCGGTTTCCCCGTGTGAGCTGTAAAGCCAACAGTGGTGGGCTGTGGTAGTGATGGCCAGTGAATGACTTTAACGCACGGGGTAGAAACCGCCAAATTACTCTTCCCACAGCGCACTCTTATCCTCAGCCACGTATGCTGCATGCATAGCGCGGGGTAGGTAACGGAGGCGCATGGTGCAGAAGAGCATCTTGAAGTGGGTCCATCCGTCTTGAATTAGCGGATGAGGGCAGCGGTTGCTTGTTAACGGAGTAGCCTCCCTTCCCTGCCCGTCCTATAAAAGGGGAGGAGCGGGGGGGGGGCAAAGTCACTCATCTCTGCATTCTTCCTCCTCTTCCCCTGGTTCTCTGCTTCTTCTGGTAATGCTGAAGGGAGGGGCCCGGGGCCAGCCCCCGGGCTTCTGTTTGGGACTTCCCTTGGATCTGAAAGGAAGGTTCGGGTGGCGCGGCACGGACGCTGGGAGTGGCAACCCCGGCACGCTTTCCACCGGGTCGCCCATGGCCTTGACTTCAGTGGGAGGGGATGCGGCCAACACCACGCTGCTATTCGAGATGGGCACGACGCATGGTAGTCGACCACTCCCCATTCGTCTTCCCTTCACCACATCGGGGAGGAGCCGTAGGAGAGATTCGCCGCCAACAGGGGCAAATCTGGCTCCTCCTGGACGCGGTTTCCTTCGTCGGATAGGAAGGCTCCTTGCTTTCTCACACGTCTTCGGGACATGCGGTGACTTCTAAAGTTAGGGCTCCTGGGGATGACCATGCTCTCTGTGGGAGGGTTTAGAGAGCATGGTGCCAGGCGTGGTGGTCGTGTCGAGGTCTTCGGGTGGTAGTGACGCGGGCGGCACCGGCAACCCACGACGGGTCAAAAACGGGGGCGACCGTTCGATGAGTCGTGTTTGCCAGTGACTCCGTGCCACCTGTCTGGTCCTCTTGCAGTGTCACCATCCACGTCTGCCCTTCGGCTTCTTCCTCCCTATTGGGGAGTAGCGCCGCCCTAATCCCGGGGAGGCGCCGAATCCCAGCTGTGCGCACCTCCGGCCCCATCGACCTCTTCCTGTAGGAGATGGACAGGGGTAAAGGCATAATAGGGCACTTATCTTTTTCCAGTCTTAAATTAGCCGGCAATTGCCAAATTTTAGTTCAAATAATATAATCTCTCAAGTCCATCTTTGGACTCTGTAATCCTTGTACTTGTGACTGCATATGAATGAAAAATATGATTCTTGTCGGGAACTCGTGCATGTGTATGTCCATGCAGAGGCAAAGTGCCTCTTTACTAGAACAAACGGTTTTCCCTGGCACGATATCCTGCCGGCACCCTCTTTGTATGCCGGAGAACTTCGTCTGTCAGGGAATAGACAGAGGGGCCAGCCCCCCGCAACCCCTTCTTCCCTGAGGCCACTGCGACCACCCTGACTGAAGGAGCGTTCGAGTCATGGATGGGAGCTCCTAAGTTCCAATGAGGGAGGAGAGGTTTTCTTATGCAAAGTAGCTTTACAGAATACTAATGGACAAGAGGTGAACTTATCTGTTTGGCTTGCTGGGGATTGCCGTGTTGTGCAATCTTCTCGTCTCTTGTCAAAGCCAGGTTCACGGCAAGAACCTGCAACTCCATGTACATGAGATAGAATGCAGGATACAATCCTATCTATATGCATATGCAAATGCTCATGAAATGCTTATGCAATGATATGGGTGTGCTTATGCATGCATGCAATCTTAGTTGGCCCCCCCTACAACGCTTCTTATTTTATCTTGCACGGGGTCATCGCCCCGGCTTGTACCAGGGGTTACATGCAACTTCGGCAATGCCATGTACAATGGCTGGCTGCCGGGCAGGGCCCGGCAGACTCAACGCCTTATGGGTTGAACTTAGGAAGGTGCTCAATGTTCCATGAGTTTTGCAACGGCGTGCCATCTCCGGTCTCCAAACAGACTGCGTCGGGTTTGGAGACTCATACTACCCGGTAAGGGCCTTCCCACTTCGGTGATAACTTGTGTGCACCCTTGGCGGACTAAACACGCCTAAGGATAAGGTCACCTTCCTCAAGACACCAGGCACAAAACCTGTGGCTGTGATAGCGACGCAGGGCTTGCTGATAGCGTGCAGCACGCGTAGCGGCCCGGAGACGGTTCTCGTCAAGTAGCACAGTGTCGTCACGCCGGTGTTGATCCTGCGCTACTTCGTCGTAGGCAAGCACCCGAGGAGACCCGTAAATGAGTTCTGTGGGGATGACACCTTCTGCCCTGTAGACCAGGGAGAAGGGAGTCTACCCGGTAGCTTGATTAGGTGTCGTTTTGAGGGACTAGAGAACTACCGACAGCTCCTCGATCCACTACCTGCTGTGCTTCTGTAGTGTATCGAAAGTCCTTGTCTTGAGTCCACCAAGCACTGCAGTGTTCGCCCTCTCAGCTTGCACATCGCTCCGAGGGCGTGCCACAAAGGAAAATGAGATCTTGCATCCGAGGGTTTGAACATATTTCATGAAGGCGTGGCTTGTGAATTGGGTGCCGTTATCGGTGATGATGCTTGTTGGAACTCCGAAATGACACACCAATTCTTTCAAGAACTTGATAGCTAACTGAGCAGTCACCTTCCTCACGGCAGTCACTTCCAGCCACATTGTAAACTTGTCGATGGCAATGAACAAGAATTCAAAGCCCCCGATTGCTCGGGGGAAGGGGCCGAGGATATCGAGCCCCCAGACCAAAAATGGCCATGACAGAGGGATTGTCTAAAGAACTTGGGCAGGCAGGTGTGTTCTCTTGGAATGGAACTGACATGCTTCACATGTCGTGACGATCTCAACTGCGTCTTGGAGGGATGTGGGCCAATAGAATCCTTGCCGGAATGCTTTCCCAACTAATTCCCTTGATCCAATTTGTGAGCCGCACATTCCTCTATGAATCTCAGCCAGTAGTTCCTTTCCATCCTCCCAGCAGACACACCTCAATTTCACACAGTTAGGCCTCCTTCTGTATAGAGTGTCATCGACAAAATGATACATATTGGCCCTCCGGGCTACTTTGTCACCTTCATTTGGGTCACCAAGGAGTTATCCGGTTTGGAGGAAGGGGACAACGTGCCTTGCCCAAGTTGGAGCCTGAGGCTCCGCAACAAGGACTAGCGGCACCTCCTCAGCTGTGGGAGCACTAGCCTCATTCGCGGGGTCCACTGGCCCGACTGGAAGGGGTGGTCCGGCAGACTGTGAGGAGTTGTTTCTGGCAGGGTCTCTGCCGGGAGTGTATGGCTCAATCGGGAGAGGCTTACCATAGTCCAACTTTCTCCTTTTCCCGGGCATTGTGGATGGTGATACGGAGGGTTGAGAGAGGTGGACAACAAAAGTTCCTGGTTCCATAGGAAGCTTCTGCGCAGCACACTTTGACAGGTGATCAGCTATGTTGTTTTCTGCATGGGGTACGTGCTTTGTTTGCAACCCGTCAAAGCGCTCCTCTAACCTCTTTACTTCCTCAATGTATGCTTCCATAAATGGGCTTTTATAATCCTTGTTGACTTGTCTCACCACCAACTGTGAATCTCCTCGAGTAATCAGCTTCTTGATTCCCAATTCCGCTGCAATCCTAAGCCCGGCAAGGAGCCCTTCATACTCAGTTGTATTGTTGGTGGATTCTTCATGGGCAAAGTGCATTTAGATGATGTACTTCAAGTGCTCCCCGGAGGGGGCAACAAGTAGCACGCCAGCTCCTGCACCTTATAGGGAAAAGCACCATCAAAATACATAATCCATTCTTGGGGTGATTCCTTGTCGGGGAGAGTTGTTTCCATTGCTTCTTCATCAGGGGTTGGTGTCCATTCCGCAATAAACTCTGCCGGCGCCCTGCTTTAAATGGTTGAAGTGCTCTCGAACTTCAAACCAAAGCTGGATAACTCCAAAGCCCACTCCACTATTCTACGAGTAGCCTCAGGGTTTCAGAGTATTCTCTACAACGGGAAACGAGTAACAATTGTTATCTCATGGGCTTGGAAGTAGTGCCGCAGTTTCCTTGAGGCCATGATGATGCCAAAGATCAACTTCTGCACACCAGAGTACCTCGATCTAGCCCCTTGTAACAAGGAGCTAATGAAGTACATTGGGCGCTGCACCACTTTCTTCCTTGTCGTGTCCTTGGGGTTGTACTCGTTGCCATGCTTACTGCTGTTCTAATCCTCTTCTGACTCTGCCATGGTCTGGCCGCTCTCTACTTCATCCACTTCTCGCTATGCTACCAAGGCTGCACTGATCACTTGGTTGGTTGCTGCCAAGTAGAGCAATAACGGCTCTTGTGGTTTGCGTGCAACCAAGGTAGGCACAGATGACATGAAAATCTTCAAGTCTTTTAAGGATGTATCTGCTTCCGGGGTCCACTTCATAGGCCCTGCCTTCTTCAAAATTTTGAAGAAAGGCAGGGCACGCTCGGCAGACATGGAAATGAATCTTCTTAGCACGGCAACATATCCCGTCAAGCACCTCACATCCTTAACTTTCCTTGGCGCTTGGATCTGCTCAATGGCCTTGATCTTGTCAGGGTTAGCTTCAATCCCCCGATGGGACACGAAGAATCCAAGTAGCTTGCCGGAGGAAACACCAAACACACACTTCTCCGGGTTAAGCTTCAAGTTGATCTTGTGCAAATTAGCAAATGTGTCATCCAAATCCTGGATAAGGGTGGCCTTATCCTTGGTCTTGACCACAATGTCATCCATATAGGCTTCTATGTTTCTATGCAGTTGTGGCTCAAAACCAATCTAGACTGCTCTTACAAAAGTAGACCCGACACTCTTCAATCCAAAAGGCATGCGAACAAAACAGTACGTACCACATGGAGTGATGAATGATGTTTTCTTTGCATATTCTTTGGACATGAAGATCTGGTGATATCCGGAGTACGCATCCAGAAAGGAGAGCAGATCACACCCTGAAGTAGAATCCACAATCTGATCGATGCGCGGAAAGGGGAATGGGTCCTTCGAGCAAGCCTTATTGAGATCTATGAAGTCAATGCAAACCCCCCCCATTTCCCATTCGCCTTCCGAACTACCACTGGGTTTGCTAACCACGTAGGGTGCAGTACTCCTCTGACCAATCCAGCTGCCTCTAAATTCTTGATTTCCTCAGCAATGAACTATTGCCACTCCAAGGCTTGTTCCCTAACTTTCTGCTTGACGGGTCGGGCATGTGGGCAGACAGCAAGGTGGTGCTCGATTACCTCCCTGGGAACACTAGGGATATCAGATGGTTGCCAGGGAAACACATCGATATTCTCCCACAGGAAGGCAACGAGCGCGCTTTCATATTTGTTGTCAAGGGTGGCGCTGATAGTGAAAGTACCATCAACACCAGCCAAACCTGCCAGGACCTTCTTCACTTGGGGTGCTACAACCTTGGACCTCTTTCTGTTGGAACACTCCGGCATATCGTCAACGGGTGTCGTGCACTCGGAGGGCGCACGCTTCCCGGAATCCTTGCCGGAGGTCCTACAATCCCTCTTCTTTCCTTTGCTTTCCTTGGAGTGGACCGTTGCTGCTGCAGCCTTTGCTGCAACGGCATCCCGATACATCCTATCCATACATATGATTGCATCCATCTCATCTGATGGGATGGTGATGACTCCCAATGGCCCAGGCATCTTCAAGGTGTTGTAAGCATAATGGGATGCTACCATGAACTTGGCCAAGGCCGGTCATCCCAGAATCCTATTATATGGCAAGGGGAGCTCAACCACATCAAACACAACCTTCTCAGTCCTATAGTTCAACTCTCCCCCAAACATCACCGGCAACATAATCTTTCCGTTGGGACGGCTCCTGCCAGGATTGACTCCTTGAAATGTGCTGGTAACCTCCAGCTCTTCTTCTCCTATCTAAAGCTTGTTAATAATTGCTGGGGAAATCAGGTTCTAGCCGGCTCTGCCATCCACTAACATATTTGTGACCTTGAGGTTGCGAATTTTTGGGAAGACCAACAACGGCAAACACCCTACCGCAGTGGTGCGGCAAGGGTGGTCCCCCTCATCAAAGATGATAAGCGTGCGGGACCATTTCAACGGCTTCCGGGCTTTGGCGATGGATCCACAACATTGACCTCTCTTGCCCATAGCTTGAGTTGTCGATTGGAGGAGTGCAAGGACGCACCCCCATCAATGCATAGGGCATCAGTGGTCTTCTGAAATTCCTACTCACTATTTTCCTCTTCATTCCCTCTGAGGGAGTTCTGGATTAGGGGGTGTCCAGACAGCCGGACTATATCCTTTGGCCAGACTGTTAGACTATGAAGATACAAGATTGAAGACTTCATCTCATGTCCGGATGGGACTCTACTTGGCGTCAAAGGCAAGCTAGGCAATACGGATATGTATATCTCCTCCTTTGTAACCGACCTTGTGTTACCCTAGCCCTTTCCGGTGTCTATATAAACCGGAGGGTTTTAGTCCGCAGGACAACATACAATCATACCATAGGCTAGCTTCTTGGGTTTAGCCTCTCCGATCTCGTTGTAGATAAACTCTTGTAATACTCATATCATCAAGAATAAATCAAGCAGGATGTAGGGTTTTACCTCCATCAAGAGGGCCCGAACCTAGGTCAAACATCATGTCCCCTGCCTCCTGTTACCATCGGCCTTAGACGCATAGTTCAGGACCCCCTACCCGAGATCCGCCGGTTTTGACACCGACATTGGTGCTTTCATTGAGAGTTCCTCTGTGTCATCGCCGTTAGGCTTGATAGCTCCTACGATCATCGATAGCAATGCAGTCCAGGGTGAGACTTTTCTCCCCAGACAGATCTTTGTGTTCGGCGGCTTCGCACTGCGGGCCAACTCGCTTGGCCTCTGGAGCAGATCAAAAGTTACGCCCCTGGCCACCAGGTCAGGTTTGGAAGCTTAAACTACATGGCCGACATCCGTGGAGACTTGATCTTCGACGGATTCGAGCCCCTGCCTTGTGCGCCGCGCGGTCACGATGAGTACGATTTAGCTCTATCATCAGACTGTATTCAAGAGATCGCACCGGGAGCTGCTCCGAGCCTCAATTCGGAGCTAGTTGCGCCATCCATGGACGGGTGGATGGACCCCGTCACGGAGGCCGTACCCTCAGTGGCAATCGAGCTGAATATCGACCTTACCCTTCACGAGAGCCGTGTTGCCAAACTGCTGGATCCTTCTCCGGCCACTTACTCCGAACCGCCTGCGCCCGTGCCTGTCGAATCCAACTGGGCACCGACCATGGAGTTCACCTCCGCGGATATCTTTCACCACTCGCCTTTCGGTGACATATTGAACTCATTAAGGTCTCTCTCCTTTTCAGGAGAGCCCTGACCGAACTATGTCCGGCAGGATTGGGATGCGGATGACGAAGAAATTCGCCGCCCACCCACCACCCACTTAGTAGCCACTGTCGATGACTTAACCGACATGCTCGACTTCGACACCGAAGACATCGACGGTATGGACGATGATACGGGAGTCAAAGAGGAGTCACTACCCACAAGGCACTGGACAACCACCTCATCATACGATATATACATGGTGGACACACCCAAAGAAGGTAATGGCAACGAGACAATGGAGGATGACCCCTCCAAGAAGCAACCCAAGCGCCAGCGTCAGCGGCGCCGCTCTAAGTCCCGCCAAGGGAAAAGTGGTGATACCGGCACCTGAGATAATAGCACTCCAGATAGTGCCGAAGAGAACAACAATCCCCTCCAGCAAGATTTAGAGCAGGAGGATGGAGGTGCCAGCTCTCCTGAGAGAGCGGCAGATGGAGAGGCGGAGGATGATAATTACATGCCTCCCTCCGAAGACGAGGCAAGCCTCGGCGATGATGAATTTGCCGTGCCAGAGGATCCCGTCGAACAAGAGCGCTTCAAGCGCAGGCTTATAGTCACGGCAAATAGCCTTAAGAAAAAGTAGCAGCAGCTTCAAGCTGATCAAGATCTGCTAGCTAACAGATGGACTGAAGTCCTCGCGGCCGAGGACTATAAACTCGAACGCCCGTCCAAGAGTTATCCAAAGTGCAGGTTGCTACCCCGACTGGAGCAGGAAGCACCGAAACCTACATCCTCGGGGTATGACGCGGCTGATCGGCCACCTCGTGGCCGCGACAGAGAGACATTCCAACCAAAAGCTCAGCCCGCACCCCGAGGTCATTCAGATAAAAAGGCAGGGGGAATACGCCAGACCTGCGAGATGTATTGGAGGACAAAGCAAAACAAGCAAGATCGATATACGGATCACGAGGGTGCACCACTATGCGAGACGATAATCGTCACGCCGGATACAGTAAAAGTAAGTCCGGCCGGGCCGAACACAGCGGGCAAGACTCATTCAAGCTGCGTCACGATATAGCCCAGTACAGAGGCACCACACACCCCTTATGCTTCACAGACGAAGTGATGGATCATCAAATCCCAGAGGGTTTCAAACCCGTAAATATAGAATCATACGACGGCACAACAGATCCTGCGGTGTGGATCGAGGATTTACTCCTACACATTCACATGGCCCGCGGTGATGACCTACACACCGTCAAATACCACCCACTCAAACTCAAAGGACCAGCTCGGCATTGGCTCAATAGCTTGCCAGCAGAGTCCACTGGCTGTTGGGAAGATCTGGAAGCCGCATTCCTCGACAACTTTCAGGGCACTTATGTGCGACCATCAGATGCCGATGACTTGAGCCACATAATTTAACAGCCAGAGGAATCGGCCAGGCAATTCTGGACACGGTTCCTAACAAAGAAAAAACAAATCGTCGACTGTCCGGATGCAGAGGCCCTAGCAGCTTTCAAGCACAACATCCGCGATGAGTGGCTAGCCCAACACCTTGGTCAGGAAAAGCCGAAATCTATGGCAGCCCTCACGACACTCAAGACCCGCTTTTGTGCGGTAGAAGAAAGCTGGCTGGCTCGCGGTAATAACATATCAAAGAACCATGGTACTTCGGATACCAAGGACGGCAATGGCAGGTCACGTCGCAACAAACATAAGCGCCGCATTAACAGTGACAATACCGAGGATACGGCAGTCAATGACGGATTCAAAGGATCTAAACCCGGTCAGCGGAAAAAGCCATTCAAAAGAAGCACTCCGGGCCCGTCCAGTTTGGACTGTATACTCGATCGCTCATGTCAAATACACGACACCCCCGACAAGCCAGCCAACCACACCAATAGGGACTGTTGGGTGTTCAAGCAGGTCGGCAAGTTAAATGCCGAGAACAAAGATAAGGGGTCACATAGCGATGACGAAGAGGAGCCCCGGCAGCCGAACACCGGAGGACAGAAGAGGTTCCCCCCACAAGTGCGGATGGCGAACATGATATACGCAACCCACATCCCCAAGAGGGACTGGAAGTGTGCGCTCAGGGACGTATATGCATTGGAGCCAGTCGCCCCAAAGTTCAACCCATGGTCTTCCTATCCGATCACCTTCGATCGTAGGGACCACCCCACTAGTATCCGTCATGGCGGATTCGCCGCGTTGGTCCTCGACCCAATCATTGACGGATTTCACCTCACTCGAGTCCTAATGGACGGTGGCAGCAGCCTGAACCTGCTTTATCAGGACACAGTGCGCAAAATGGGTATAGACCCCTCAAGGATCAAACCCACTAAAACGACCTTTAAAGGCGTCATACCAGGTGTAGAGGCCCATTGCATAGGCTCATTCACACTAGAAGTGGTCTTCGGATCTCCGGATAACTTCCGAAGCGAAGAGTTAATCTTCGACATAGTCCCATTCCGCAGTGGCTACCATGCACTGCTCGGGCGAACCGCATTTGCATGATTCAACGCGGTACCGCATTATGCATATCTCAAGCTCAAGATGCCAGGACCTCGAGGGGGTCATCACAGTCAATGGAAACACAGAGCGCTCTCTCCGCACGGAGGAGCACACTACGGCCCTCGCAGCAGAAGCGTAGAGCAGCCTCTTCAGGCAATCCACTAGTTCGGCGATTAGGACCTGGAAAACTTCAAGCGCGCCCGGAGTAATCGGCAACTGGACCACCTGGCACGTCTCGAGCTCGCATAGCAATGCGGCCCCACCCCGGCCCCAGCCAAACGGCGAAATCCGTGCCATGCGTACATAATTACGCATTAAAAATACCATGGGCACAGGCGAGGAGGGGGGCAGGACGGCGGCACACCCTAAGTCGTGGCTTAAACCGCACTAGGGGCTTCCCGCTTTGTTATTTTTCTCTTTCAGGACTTTAATCTCTGGAAACCCTGTCCGGCAGCGTGATTGCCGAACAAATGATGTAGCAACCAAGGAGGCAGAAAGCTACATCACACCTCAGAACTCCCAGGTGGATTACGATAACGAGTGAAATATGTGTTTTAATACTATTCCTCAGCTTGCCCTTGGAAGGGACATGTTAAACAATCCTACTTTTTGCTGATCGCACTACTTGTATCATTCTGCTTTAACGCACCTTTTTGAATAAAAAATGCATAGCATTAAGACTTTTATTGCATTCTTATATATATATATATATATATATATATATATATATATATATATGTTCATTCATGACATCCAGCACCCGTACACTCTGGTACGGCCAATACGCTAGGGGCTTAAGCATACCCCATAATACGGCGTGAGAATTCCCAACACTTTCGACAGTGTGGCACCCCGAACTTATAGCATTATATGCATCAACTCCGAATCATGTCTTGGGTCAATAGTTGGGTTTGCCCGGCTCCCATGTTTTGGTACCTTACGTTCCGCTATATCGGCTAAGGTAGCATTGGGAGAACTACTGCGATTGTGCCCCAGTTCTGCTGGGCTAAGCACCTCAGTAGAGAAAGCTAAAACTGACTGTCATGATAAGGCGAGAGACTGGTCGCTGTTCGAGAGGTTTTCGAGTCCCTAAAGACTTATGTCGCTTAGAGCGAGGAGTCAGCCCTGTCCGTCTTAAGGCGTGTATCGCGCCACGAATTTGGCCTTCCGAATACTAGGGGCTTCGCCGAAATTTAAAATTATAGAATTCTATGGCTAAGTGAGAGTGATAACGCATTATAGTCTGATTGCCTTGTTCGTTGTGCTGAGCACCTCCCTCGAACGACCCAACAATGGGAACAAGAGTGCTCAGGTTTATCCCGAACACCCCAGCACTCGTGGCGTGGGGGCAGAAACCGACGACTAGCCATCTCTCATATTTGATAAACAATCGAATAGCAGGTAATATTTTAAATTCAAACAAGTGTTGCATAGCGCATATGAACAAGTTTTCACAAATACAGGATTGCACGAGCGAGTTTACTCGAATATTATATCTTTCGTACACTCGTCCGCTATGAGACGAGCGCCCTTCAGGACACCCTCATAGTACATCTCGGGGTGGCGATGCTCCTTGCCCTGCGGTGGCCCTTCCTTCACCAGCTTCACAACGTCCATCTTGGCCCATTTCACCTTCACACGGGCGAAAGCCCGGCATGCACCTTCGATGCAGATGGACCGCTTGATGACTTCAAGCCGTGGGCAGGCATCCACAAGCCGCCTCACCAGGTCGAAGTAGTTGTTGGCAAGGGCATCGCCAGGCCACATCTGAACTATAAAGCCCTTCATGGCCTGTTCGGCCGCCTTGTGTAGCTCGACCAGTTGCCTCAGCTAGTCGCTCAGAGGCATCGGGTGTTCGGTCCCAGTATACTGAGACCAGAACAGCTTCTCCGTTGAGCTTCCCTCCTCGGCCTGGTAAAACTGTGCGGCATCCGACACGCTGCGGGGCAAATCTGCGAATGCTCCTGG